>NW_012026835.1:1516074-1545731 GCF_000956235.1 Wasmannia auropunctata
GTGTGTGTGTGTGTGTGTGTGTGTGTAAAGAATTTTAAATAAAGAAATATTATTCCATTGCTGTAGAAACAACTGGAATCAGTAGCAAGAATTAATTTAAGGATAATTAGGCATTAAATCGGTAGTCTTTCAGTGGATGGAAGTTCAATAGTAAAAATCTGGAAAACCGTTAAAAATACCTTAGAATTATATTAAATCCTGATTATAATTACTATCGGTTGACATCTAATACACGTCATAAATATGTAACGGAATAAGGTTAACTAAATTAGGAAAGTAATATAACATCATATTTAACCTAAAATGGTAATATGTAATGACAGAGTAACGCGTCTTACTTGGCTGCAGAAATATGAACCTTGGATGCCGATTTTCAAGCAAGTTGGACATTGTAGACTTGCAACGGCGTTACAACCGGGTGTCTCGCACATTCCAAGTGCTATCGACATTATTAAATTTAATTTGATTTAATTTTTCTACTGATCTATCGTACAATGTCACGTAGCACAGCACAGCGTGATCAAGCGTGATGAGCGGTGAGCGTAGCCTGCGTAGCACAAGAAAAGGGCAATGCAGTGCAATGAGCTAATCAGCCTGCAATGTAATTCGAGACGATCACGATTTCTGTTTTATCAGCTGAGAATGGCTGAGAATCGCCAACATTTCACTCGATCGATGTATAATAACACCGACGAGATACTCTGTCGGTGATAATAAACACGATATAAAATTACAAATCATGATCATATTATTGGCATAACCGCAATCGATCACCTCAATCATGATACCACCGACGATCGATATTAAGGACCGTCAAACCTGCAGGGCAAATTTTCGTATAAATCTGCAAATATATATGTATATATATATATATATATATATATGTATATATTGTATATATATATATATATATACACACACACCATATATATATATAAACATATATACATATATGTATAGCTTGCAGATCAAAGGAGCCCGAAGGTAATTGCAGTGTCGATATTATCGACTATTGATATAAATTTCCAATTATGCATGTGTTATAATACAATATATGTATACACATATCGTACATTAAACGTTATGAAAATTAAAAAAAGAGTGTATTCGTATATACTGCAGCTATATATCTAGCAATTATAACGTTGCGAAAATTGAAAAATGAACATATATTTTCACTGTTGCTAATAAAATAGTGATTTGGTCGACACATAAAACGATCGTTGTTTGTTATCCTCGGTACAGCGATTATAGTTATATATATGTATATAATTATATATGTTCAGGATTGTGGAAACGTTATCTGAAAAAAGAAACGCTTTACCCGCGTTACCGTTACTTTTTTTTGTAAAAAGTAATTCGTTCTTCGTTACCATGATTTTAAAAAGTATATAACCGCGCGCGTTATCGTTACTTGAAAAGTAACAACTCGTTATTACTTTTTTATTGTAATACTAGAATAAGTTTAATTAGATTTTATATTTATATTATATTTGATAATCATTATTAAATGTAATAATAAATATTAATCCGTAAAGGACACCTGAGTGCGAATTCGCACCAAGTGAATTACTTTAAAGTTTTATATCTTGTGAAAATAAAAAGCAAAATTAAAACAAAATGAGTTTTTCAATGTAAAATTGTCTGACCTGAATTAAATTTTCGAAAAAAGAACGTAATTGTTTTCAAATTTTGTGTTAAACAAAACCATTCAAAAGAGAGGTGTCCTTTACGTTAAAACTTGATTAAGACTCTCTAAACTATAATATAGTCTATATATAGAGCAAGTGATGCTTTATATTACTTAATTATTTTTATAGAAAGCTAGATTAAATGAATTTTCTGTTTTTTTACATTAAGTTATTATTATAAAGAATGCATTCCAATATTCATTGCTAGTGCTAAAAATCTATAGCATAAATGTAACATATATGTAATGTGAATTATAGATTTTGAATATTGATAGTGACTATCGGAACGTGTAGCTTAATTAAGCGGTAAAATACAAAATATTAAAACATAAAATACAGTCGGACCCATGACCACGATTGATATTTGATCACTGTTAATTTGACCGTGTTCGCGGTATATAGGCCTAATTTCGGCGCTATATTGTACTGCCTTGTAAAAAAATTGTTTACAAGTACATTGTATATGTATCTTATAAATTTATATTACTTTTTAAGTATATCTGAATTTTTATTTATAAAAAAATTCCCAAAAATACCTTTGAAATCAGCAATCTAGATTAGAACATCTTGAATATCCGGTTTTTATCAAAAGGAAACCAAATATTGACTATTATTTTTCCCTTCTTCTGTTATGTGTGTCTTCATTTTTATTTGTTATTTATGTATATATACACTATCTGAATTGTTTATTAATTTTTACTTGCGTGAATTTATTTTCAAATTATTTCTTAAAAATAGAAGAAAGTAAATTTTTATTTTGTAATGAGAAATAATTTATAATAAAGCACGTTAGATAAAATCGAATAGGTATAATTCTTTGATAATTTGTAATTTTTGTGAATTTAATCTTTTGTATTTAAAAAGAAAAAAAAACAAAAGTTGTCGAATCATATAGAAAATACGAGAAAAGATTTGATCTATAATCTCTAGCTTATTCTCCAATCTGACACAGGCCTTATTGGTCACGTAATCACAGTCAGTTATAATAAGTAGTGAAATATTAGGAATTAATCAAAATGAGGTAGAGAGTATTGAAAGAAATTCTTTTCCTTTGCTTTTTATATTTTTAAAAATTATTAATACTATTGGTATATTTTTGAAACAAACTAGAGTTATTCATAATAGGATATTCTCATAAAACACGAGTAATTCGATACTATAATTGACCGCTATAGATTGTCGCATGGAATATGAAATACATGTTACCAAAAGTACAAAGCCAAATACAATCCTGAATCATTTTGAAATATTTATCGACGTAATATTCGTCAACATAAGTTTACTACTATTTTTTGTGCATATTAAAAACAGTACTTTTGCGCGAGCGTGTATATGTGTCGATATCTGTGCGTAAAATAATTAAAATATATGTACTTACATTATTTGATTGATCATGTCCTTTATTTCCAATGTCTCTGCGTTTTATATATCAAAGAATTATTGCGCACTGTGAATGCGGTAAAGTTCTGCATTTTTCTTCCTGATCTGGCGTCACAATTAAATTGCAAATTAATTATAATATTTAATGAGACTGCACCGTCTAGGCATGCAAAGGAGTCTGAATTGAAGGTAATTGTTTAACACAGCACAAAAAAACATATACGTTTCTTGCAAAAAAATAACAAAGTGTTGTTATTTTATCAAATAATAAGATATATTGTGGTAAAATGATGTATTGTTTAAATAAAATCAAATGTTTTCTCTCCCCTCGTAGCTCGTAGAAAAATATTCGTATATCTTTATGCGATGAGAAATCTCTTGGATTCATTCTCACATTCTTCAAAGTACGGAAGCTCGGTCAGTGTCTCGGCCACCCTCGTGTTGTGCAGTTTGCGAGGAGGGGACCGGTTGGCATCCCCTCTGAATACACATATATATTCCCTTCCCTCTCCATTCCTCTCTCGACTTAATGCCAGTATGAGCGCGCGCTTTCGAACGACACGTTCGTGTCTGCCGCAAGGGACACGATCAGTCTGTTCTCCACGTTCTCCATGCAAGGACGATTGCCGTTCGCTCCGTCCGGCGAATAACGAATTTCAATTGTTTATTAGCCGAGCCGAATTACGCGTCCGAGATAAATTTTGCTTAGTAATTGAATGTATGTATAGACATTCCGTGTAAACAAAAGTCTTCCCGCGTCCGTTGCGAATTGTTCTCACGTGTTATTACTATATAAAAACGTGCGGGTTGTTAATGTGATCAATGATTTACTCAAATAAAAAAATTAACGCTATATTTGCATGATCGGATTTCTTTCATTAATATAAAAATGTATACGCGCGGACAGTAGCACGTTTGAATTGTTATGACCCAACTGGTATTTGAGAGACTAATTTTGTCGTCGCCGTCGTCGTCGCCGTCGTCGTCGTCGCCGTCGTCGCCGTCGCCGTCGTCGTCGTCGCCGTCGCCGTCGTCGTCGTCGTCGCCGTCGCCGTCGTCGTCGTCGTCGTCGCCGTCGTCGTCGTCGCCGTCGTCGTCGTCGCCGTCGTCGTCGTCGCCGTCGTCGTCGTCGCCGTCGTCGTCGTCGTCGCCGTCGTCGTCGTCGCCGTCGTCGTCGTCGTCGTCGTCGTCGTCGTCGTCGTCGTCGTCGTCGTCTCGACTCTTCGTCTTCGTCTTCGTCGTCGTCGTCGTCGTCGTCGTCGCCGTCGTCGTCGTCGTACCGATATTTTATCCGATAATCTCGAGATGAAGACATTCTTGGTACTCGCAGTCGTCTACTTGCTGGCCAAGATTGTCGATTGCCGAGCCGTTGAAAATGATACTGATAAGAATGAGCGCAGTAAACGACATAAATTTTCCGTCGAGGAATTACTCAACACCAAGTTTCCACACATTATCACTGGAGATTTTGATATTGATATTTGCAAGGCAGGTAAGTACAAAAAGTGAAGAAAGATTTATAACATATATATATATATATATATATATATATATATCGAAATATCTCAAGAGAATGCATGCATTCATAGAAAAATAGATGTAATTATTAATATCATATTGAAAAAAATTTTTTTAAGGCAAATGATGAAGTGCGTTGACATACATCTTTGAATTGCTCTAAATAAAATAAAAAAAAAACAGATTTTTATAAATGCAGATGCAAGTAATCTAATATCTGATTTTTTCTTCAACTTCAAGTATATATTATGCTCTTTATTAAAATTTAATTGAAGGAATGTTTAAATTGAATATTTAAGTAATTGAAATATTAATTCTTCAATATGTTTCTTTTTCTATTCCAACATTTTAAACACAACCTGACAAGCTAAAATAATTGACAATAAGAAAAATGTAAAAAGATCGCTAATTAAGAATAAATGTTTTTGGTTTTTGAAAAGGGATATTATTTTTGAATGAATAAGTCTCTGTTTTCCATTAGGTAATATCTTTTCTTTTAGAACTTTAAAGACATTTACTATTTTCTTCTATTCTAAGATGAATTCAAAATTAAAACTTAAGAATTGCTCGAGCAAGGAAGTAGGGTCGTTTTTTCTTTTTCTTGAAATGATTATCTTGAAAGTGTCTAGAGAATTGTAGACGAGTCAGCAATGGAATAAAAAAGAAGGAGATAAAGAAAGATATGGCACGACACATTTTTTTCAGGCATGATATTCGCTTGACTTAAAAAAGAATAGCAGAAAAATTTTCCTTTAGATAGAATTGTAGATTTAACATATTAGAAAATGTATGATATTAATCATTTTAATCATCGTAAATTTTAATCATCAAAAGTCCAGACAAATTAACAATTACATTTTTTTTAAGTACATTGTCAATTTGCTAATTTTTTTGCAACTTTTTTCGCCCTTAAATCTATTTAAAGATCGATTATCTTTGGAGAAATATAATAACAAAGAGAAAATTCGAAACAAT
Organism: Wasmannia auropunctata; assembly: GCF_000956235.1. Lineage (NCBI taxonomy): Eukaryota > Metazoa > Arthropoda > Insecta > Hymenoptera > Formicidae > Wasmannia > Wasmannia auropunctata. The sequence continues at coordinate 1,521,639 of NW_012026835.1, forward strand.
GGCATTGTTACAAAATAGCTCAAGTCGATCGTTATATTGATTATTGTAAATTGCAGAAGAAATGTAAATGTATATAATTTTTTAAATATTTTATCTTCTAAATATAATTGATGTAATGTAAATCACTAGCAGAACTTTAAATTCTTTATGAAAAGTCTCAGCGACTTGAGTAGAGATAAAAAAACCAATGATGTTTCGCATAATCGATTGGTTAATAGAATAACTCTAATATACAAGTGGAATTTATTTTGCATTGGGATTACATTTTTAGATTTTCTTTATATCACGTCTTTTAAATTAGTAAAATTTCTCCGCAATTAGAGATTTCCATATTAGATCACTTAATTTGATCAATTGAGATTACTATTGTGATGTACAGATATAAATATATTACATTCGTATAAATATACTATACTAATACTAATATTAATAATACATACTTACATGTGATATATAAAGTGGAAAGAGAAGGATGAATTTCGATGTAGCACATAGGCATTGTGATACGCTGATTGTGTGAATTTTTAAGAAATAATCTCTAATGGATTATGTTTTCGTTAGAGGTGTATATTACATATTGACATAATTATTTTATGCAAAAAAGATTGCAGCTCAAAAGTTTTTCTTCGTGTTGTTACGATTTGATGAAAACTTTAGCTTTCAATTATTCGGAAGACTTGAAGAAAGTTTCTACGAAGATCAGTATGCTACGCAAGTATGTCTTATTAATGAAGAAAAAGCATGTCACATTTCTCTATATTGCTCTAGAAGGCTGAAGAAAAAGTTGGCCGCTCGCTGTCGAGATCGCGTGTATTTGTAACGCTAATTCATCCTGGTGCATAGTGTTGTCGAACACGCATTCTTCTCTTCTCTGATTGTACGTAAAATGTTCAGCTGCACACGCTGTGATTTTTTGTGTTTAATAATGCATTTATTGTACATACTTCGACTTAAAATTGCTTTATTTCTTTTTCAAGATTTTCTTTGCAATGATCGTTTCGATTAATTTTAAAAGTTTGAAAACACTTTTAAAATAAAAAGATTCAAAAGCTTTGATATTCGTTTTATTTGTAAAAGTTTGATTACCTACAACAAACGATATTTAATCAGGATAAAAATGTTTTTTCAAAGTTTTTCTATTCAAAAGTTAGTTTTACATTGCTTTACATTTATCACTACGTTATATTCATGGTTTGCCCTTTTTGTTCTGAATTCTCTATCATATATTCTTTTGTCATCTCTCTCTTTCTTTCTTTCCCCCTCCCTTGCTCCTTTCTTAGTCTCTTTCTCTCTCAATGTCTTCTATTTATCTGGCGCTTGTCACTGTTCTAATTGTTTTTCTCATTAAATTAGAAGACTTTGAGTTAAATATATATGACAAGTGTGGTAGGTACGTCCCAAAAACACGTTCTACATTTCCAACTACGTGATAATGAAAGTTTCCAACGTAAGTTTATACCGCAAAGTGTCAAATTACATCTATACCTAATGATTAATATCGAATGCGCATATTCGAATGTTCCATAAAAAATCTTGAAGTGAAATTACATCATATATTTTGAGCTTATTTTAATATTATGTCTAAACAAGCAGATAAAAAATTAACAACTACAACAAAACAAGATAAATTGGCACAAATAAAAAGCTACAGATGTATTTGTATAGAAAATATGCTTTTGGAATGTCGAGCAATACCGAACATAAATTTGTCAAGTTATACAAGTCCATCGACTTGCACAAATGGCAATTGAAATTAAAAAGCAAGTAAGATATGTGATGCTTATAATAATAGTTAGTCGAAATTGAATGCTTGCAATAATTAATATTGAAAATATAATATTAAAACTTATAAATACACAATTGAATTAAAAGACATAATAAGTATAAATGATTCGTCTCTTTCGTCTTTTATTTATAAATGATTGACAAGGTTTTTTAGTGAAACGTAATATAATAAAATTAAATTTGCAAGAGATATAAAAAGAAAGCATTATTCAAGATAGCTGTTTATAAATCAATGTGAATCGATTCTCTTCGATCCTCCTTGGTTAAGCCGGGATGTAGCATATGCCATTCGCCTTGCTTTCCTTCTGTTTGCTAGATTATCACGTCAAAAGATAACCTTCTAACCCTCGGCACGCCTCTGGCACGCAGTTTGTGAGGCTTTTTCTTTAATTCCAGACGAGGAAACGAGATTTTGATGTGTCTTAACATTTATTTAGAACAATGTTTACTGCAGAGCATCCAAGCTTTAGGTTTGGTAAGAAAGCTCACAAACTCGACAACTTGATTCAGTATATGTATTGTGCTCAATATGGAAAATAAGACACACGTAATATAATTATCTCTGCTCTATTTTAGTTTAGTTATATTTGAGACGTTTCCAATTACATTTGCATTTACAATTTATAAACATGTAACATTATTACAATATTAATTACTTTTTGCATGCAGGTGCGCGCGCGCGCGCGCGCGCGCACACACACACACACACACACACACACACACAGAGTTTGCCATATAGTCGCGACTGTTTTCCTGCTCATGATTATAATGTATCTTTACACACAAATCTAAAAAATGTATCGCTTTTCTCTATTCTTCAAGCATTTTTAGAAGCGTAATAATAAAAGAAATAATTATTCGATTCTCGTATATATTTTCTAAATGAACGTGAAACTATGGCATTCGATCGAATCAAACTCAGGAAGTGGAAAGTGACACAAAAGTCGAACGTGATGAGGATTTATTCTTTGAGATTAAATCGAATATTCACCTGGTATGAAAGACGAACGATAGAAGTGCCAACTATAGAGATATTTGTCACTCACACTTCTTATGATTGAAATCAATTCCACTGCAGATCGTTACAACGATCATTATTTTCAGACCGGCGATATTGAGACATGTCATAATACAATGAATCATTATTAACACGAAGTTATTATCGCTTGCGACATGTAACAAAGTGACAGTCACCTCGAGAGGAATCATTTCTTAATAAATAATTAATTTTTTTATGATTAGTGTGGAAACTGCACATTCGCATATTTGGCATTATGTATGTACTTTATAATTATTACTTTATCGCGCAAAAACAATTAAGTATCTTTATAGAATGTATAATAAATGCAAATGTGAATGTAAATGTCGTATGCCATATATAGATGTGATAAACATTATACACATTTGATACAATTTAAAGTGTTGAACAAATGATACATGCTACATTTTATTTTATACACACGCATGCATATATGTATATAAACATTGCCAGTATATGCGATGCTTTATACACTTAATAAAAAGGCACCCGTGTGACGTATATACAAATTATCTACTTAATAATTGTATATTTATATAACATATCAAGTGATTATATTGTAATTATAATTTATTTTTTCATATATTTTGTATATTTACATTTGATCATAAACGGCGTTTCTACATACGATATATATATAACGTATTGAGAAAATATAATCGAGTGAAAATATCTTGATAAAAACATATGTATTATATGTATATTATACATATACTGGTTCAAAAAAAGGGATTACTTTTCTCAGTAAATTTTTGCCCATTTTTAAACTTTGGTTACTCAACGAATAATTGACGTAAAAAATAGATCAAAAAATTATTTTACAGGGCAAATTCTCTACTATAAGATGCCTTTGTTCAATTTTTACTCACTTTAATACTCAAAGGCGTGATCAGCTTTGAATAAAAACGTATTTGACACATCTAAAATCTCGAAATTTGTGATCTTCTATAATATGATTAGTTTCGTCAATTTTTTTTGTTAGGTAGTAAAAGACCACAAATTTCGAGATTTTAGATGTGTCAAATACGTTTTCATTCAAAGCTAATCACGCCTTGCGTATCGAGAAACATTTTTCAAATAGCTGTAACTAAAAAAAAGACCGATAGAGAAATCACTGTGCACAGAAGACAGCAAAAAAGGGATGCAGTAAAGTTCTCGAATGGTACTTATAAGAGTTTGATAAATGAACGATGTAGAATTGATGAGAAAAGTATAAGAAAGAGGCTGAAACCTCTTTGTTGTAATCTCGGATTTAAAAGGTTAAAGGGCAGTCTTTTAATGATTGCAATATTAAGTAGTAAGTACTCAAATTGAAAAGAAAAAAGATACATGATGAATTATACCTGTGGAACTTGTATTTTGATAGTTTCTATAGAAGTTTTTTCTTGAGCTACGCTGCAGTCTCTCATCTCTGACAGGTAATCCAATATTGAGCAATAAAATAATAAAAGGCGAGATATTTATATTGCCGAGTATAATATAGTAATAATATAGTACATCATAACGTTCCAGAATCTATGTGACAATCCGCTAGCGGTTTTTGACATTATTTCAATTAAATGTGTAATTTATTTAAAAATAAAGAAACCTTATGGATATTTATATCAAACTATTCGACAATCACAATATCAACGATCACGTTTCGTTCGATAAGAAAAATATTAATTATAAAAACACAAAATTCCTTTCACCCGCGATTTTACCGCGCGTTGTCCGATCATTGAATTGTTATTGTCAAAGGATTGAAAGGTGTAAAATATTGTTCAATCAATCCAATAAAAGAAAATTATCATCGAATACTATATGTTACTGCGCGCAGGTCAAAAAAGAGAAAAAAGAACGAAAAGAAAGCAGATATAAAATTGACGTCAGTAGTGTACGCAAGCGTTTAATCCGACGCGATAGAGACTCGAGCCGCGATGCGAGAGGTTTCTCCATTCGAATCAATACAGCACATATTCGTACACATACTCACGTAATCCGTGGACGTACATATGTAGTAATACGTGCGTACGATTCATTGTACATATTGTATGTTGAGAGTCAGAATGTTGACAATGAGAATATCAGGCATTTCTCATTTTTTCACGATTAACGCATCATCTTCTTTGTTTTCCTCTTAACTTTTTACGAGTAATAAATCCATATTAGTAGTGTTAATGTAGAATAATTCAAGACAAAAATCTATTCTTGCTGTATTAATTACGTTCTAAGTTTGTAAGCTTGAAAATCGATTATATATCAATATATAATATTATGGAAATGATTCTTATATTAAAGATTAAAGTTTTTTTGAACAAGATTAAATCTAAAGAAATTGTTGTATTTCACTAATTAATTAAATATTTTAGAATGTCCTGTTCATTCGAATATAGTCTGTTAATTAGAACTAAAAATAATCATAACGTGTTGCTAATAATAACAAACAAAAGATACATTAAAAAAAAACTAAAATTAGTGAAATAAATTTAATAATGACGAATTAGAATCATTTGGTTGTCGCAAGTATTTAAATGCTAAAGTCAAAATCATCTTCATAGCTAATCAAAAGTAGCTTTTGTCTACTCCACTTCATGAAGTGTTTGATCTATTTCTCTCTCTCTCTCTCTCTCTCTCTCTTTCTCTCTCTATTTATCTAACTATCTCACATCTTGCATGCTCTTGCAAATGTCCTGGAAATGGAAAAGGAGGCTTCTCTGATCGATTTGGAGATTGAAACAGTTCCGACATCATGATTGGCTCTTTGCCATGCTCTTCTGTAGCAAGATGATAGCATCTTTGGATATTATCTTCACCCTTTCTTTTATCTGATAAATGTGTCTCTCTCTGAAAACATTTTCTCTAATTCTCTAATAAAATAATTAAGAATGACAGTTTCTGTCACTATTGCGAGTTTATTCTTTTCCACTTTTTTGGATAATTTAAGATACAAGATAGTATATAAAAAATAATATTATTACAAGGTATAACTAATTATTATCTTAATTTTTTATAAATGATTATTATCTTAATCTTTTAATGTTAGTATAGTAAAATGAAATGGACATTTTGGAAATATACATACATAGCGAGACCTTAAAGGAAAGTTGATATGATCAAGAGCATTTATCACTTGTAATGAATACGTGGAGTATCGATGAAATTATTTTACGTGAACATTCGGACGGTGCTTCCGCCTGAATGGCACGAAATCACCGATTTGAAACGGACAGGGGTTTGGCATTACGTGGTTTGTAATCGACTGCACCGCGCATATACATGAATTCGTATACGGAAGCTGTGCAGGGCCGCATTTGCAATTCTAAGTAGAAAATATATATGTATATGCAATTATTCCTTCTAAACTTTTTATTTTTCGAAATTTTTAATATTATAATTATAATTATTAAAATTACTTGTTATACATATATATATGTATATATATATATATAACAAATAATTATAATTATTATAATGTATAAATATATATAAAACAAGTAATTTTAATAATTATGATATTAAAAAATTTGGAAAATAAAAAAAGTTAAAAAGAAATTATTACAGAGGAGATAGTAAAAATTGTATAGAGTTAATCGTAACAAATTTAATATCTTGTTAGCTCTATTATGTGCGCATATAAATGCATGCATGCTAGGATGAGCTGTAACTGCAGCAGCTGTGTAATTTGTTGCTATGAGGCTGTATTTATGGATATACGTCCCCATGAATATGCGGCGATTTCAACCTTGTTAGTACTTATCGAGTTGTAATCTTGTATGTGCGAGCGTTCGTGCGCGAGCGTCTAATTAATTAATCAAAACGTGCGCAAACGCACGCAGATATGTATACGCTTGCGACATCGCAAATAGGAAAAATTCTAATTTATTACGAGCGCAACGCGTGCATTCAATTGATGGAAATGGAACTGTATAACAATATTATACCTATATATCGTGATTAATTTCAGATGATTTTCTCGGTGACATTGCACTGCCAAATATTAAATACGACACAGAATGGCGCGAACAAAAATTAAATAAAAGCTACTTGGAAGAATTGGAAAAGTATAGAGAAGAAATATTAAAAGAAGGTTTACAAGTGGAAGAAGAAGGTCTTACAGGTAACTAATATATTAATAATTTTATCTAAAAAAAAAAATTAAAAAAAAACGCAGTTGTATAGAAATTATTGGAAAACAGTTTTGATACATTTCCCGATAGTTGTCATTGTAATTGTAATTTTGTTTTATAACACACACACACACACACACACACACACACACACACACACACACACACACACACACATCGAATTTATAATTCTACATAATATTTGTACCTACTTATGAAATAGCAATTATAATTTATATGGGTAGCTTTTATTTATATTTAACTAGAAGAAATGATATTGTTTATTTCAGAGATTCTCCAGTTTAAGAGCGAACACGATACAAGCAAACAGATGCTTCATAAGCACGATGAAATGGTTGTTCAAAAGAAACCAGAGCCTATCATAATAAATCGCAACCAATATAACATAGATAACGAATCCAATAATGGTTTCAGCTTTAGTGCTAAAAATGATGATATCAATCCTGCGGTTAAAGACGAGGGTCTTGAATTTAGGTATTGCAATAAATTTACATATTTACTATGCGCTTCACAAGAATATCTAGTAAAAGATGTTTAATATTTGACACATTTTTTTAATGGCATAATGCATTTTTTTATGTATTATACGTGAGAAAATATCAATGAATGTTAAAATAAATCATAGAGAAAGAGACGGAAAGCGAGGGAGGAGGGGGGGAGAGAGAGAGAGAGAGAGAGAGAGAGAGAGAGAGAGAGAGAGAGAGAGAGACGAGGAGAAGGGGAAAGGGGAGAATATATGATATAAATCTCAAAAATGCGCTATGCGCGATATGCTGATTTCTATCCTATCTGATAATAAAAACATATGCTTCTTTCAAAGAATACATTTAACTCTATTGCATTTATTGTATTTATTTAATATTATTTATAGACAATTAAATATATGCGTTTAAACAGCGTAGGGTACAGCGGGGTAATTTGAATAGTGGGGTAATTTGGATAACAGTAAGCATTTGCAAGAATTTCAGAAAAATAAGAAATTTTAAAATACATTTCATTAGATCAGACATTGATCTAATAAAATGTATTTTAAAATCTTTTATTTTCCTGAAATTCTTGCAAATGCTTACCGTTATCCAAATTACCCCGCTGTACTCTAAAAGAAAAAATGATACTTACTAATTGACAGTTGTGGCTTTTATTGTGTCTATCAGATTGGAATCCTCGACCCAAGCTTCGAAGAAAAGGCTTTCTGAACGACAAGCTCATCGACAGCTTTCCAGGAGGACTTCGATGTCGAGATCAATGAAAGCCAGACAATCGAATGACGACATGCCTCTCGAATTTTCAACCTCTACAACTTTAACTCTCGAGGATAATAAATATGTAGGTCGCATATACACAGATCGCGTCAAAGAAATATTTATCACGCAACCTGAAACGAGTATGAAAAATGTATCAAATCGACATCGACGTCATCATCGCAGAAGGTAGGAAGACGTGATTACATTCACTAGTCAAATATTAAAATCTTATTTAATTATAAATTACAATATAAAATTTGTAACCATAAGTTCCACCACAATGGATATACAATAGAATATAGATTATTAGCTAGTACTGCTAGTATGTTCGGTCAGTCATTCGGTATAGGCGGCAATTATTTATTTTTATCTTGCTTTGCTCGATGTCTTTTCCATCGCTAGCGTAGTAAATCTTGATGTAAAAATGATGACATAAGTTGATAATGCCAGTCAATGATAATACTAGTTATAAATTAAACACTGATTATAATGTATTGTGTATATATCTTCCACTGATATACAATATTACATATGTATGTACACACATGCGTAAATCATTTTCGGACATAATGAAAATGATCGATTCATCAATTCACTATGGACACCTAATTAAATAAATGTGAAAAAATTGTGTAAATTACAAACGCGAAATTTATAATTTGGCACGACCTTAATATTTTTCTACTTGGCTATTGACGAGAGCATTAATTTCTAAGTATCGCTAACGGGAGTATTTCCGCTAGCGGGAGTTATTTCGTAATGTCAATAACAATGGACGTCGTCATAAAGCTGGAAAATGGGATTCGATACTACCTGTCCTGGCATTTTCAGCCCTCGAACTGCCAATAACTTGTCAGCATTGGCAGCGACAGTTTCGTATATGCCGCGTATTTCGTATGCCTGTGATCAGGTATGTCGCTCGTGCATCATCGTCTACTTTTACACACGAAAGTGAATTTCTCTCTTAATTAAATATCAAAAAAGTTTTCTATTTGTTTCCCGTTATTATCATTTATCCGCGATGTATGGAATTATTTTGACAATTTTCTAGACACTGCATCAGTATATATATAAGGTATAATTATAATACATTACTAGCAATGACACATGAGCGATCGGATAATATAGAATAACAATAACGTAATATAGTACGTGGATAAATAAACTCAATATAACATGTTGATTACAACAAGAATGTAATAATACAATTTGACGGGAACTTTGAGACAGGCAGACTGACAAACTGCCATTATTTTAGCTAATTTACAAAGTTTGAAGAAAGAAAGTTTGTCATAACGTACGTCGCTAATTTCCTTTTGTTCATCCTTTAAAGAGCTTCCGATCAGGTTTTGTATCTGTCACATTAGCGGATCTAGCAAGGCTGAATCTCCTCCCCAGCTCCCAAATCTTTACAGCTTCGTCAGGAATCACGTACTATACGATATTTTGTGGTATCGGATGATATAGGGCGTAAACATGCGCTTTAGTAAGCCTGTTTGAAAGCTGAATCTACGTCCGATGCACTCCCCAATCTCTATGTACGTATCGCGACCCTTATAGGATTTCACCCCCTACGGGATTAGCACACTAATGTACATACACGTGCACAGAGTATGCTATACGACCAAGCTTTGCGAAATAAAAGAGATATTTAATAGACGCAATGACTATGCGGTTTTCTTTCGATTATCAAGTATTCGTCTCTTGTTATAATAAAACGCTCAAATTATATCGAAAATGATTTTTAAATCAAATATGCAGTACTTAAATCTTTTTAGACTGAAAAAAGTTATTACGTTAATTGTTATGTAAAATGTCATATATAAATATATACAAGTATCATATTATAAATCCGAGTAACACTGATCATTTAATTGCATTATTTTTGCAGTAACTATTATAATCAGTAAAAAAATAGCTCGCTGCGCGTTAGTCTTTTCAGTTTCTGTTTTCATGTGCACCCTCCTAAAATAGATCGTATCTATACTAGTCGTATCATATATCATTGAGGTAGCGGAATCGTTGGTCTCTTCGCAACACACAGCGCTAAGCGTAACGAGCTATGTATAAGGTATATAAAGGAAGCACGGTAAATGCGTCTCAACCGGATTTATTAACGCACTCTACTTGTATATTTCTCCTTGCTTCTCAACAAGTGCTTACGGTTATATACTTAAGCGTAGCCTACACGCGAGACGTTAATTAATCGTAACGCTTTGCTGATTCAGAAACGCCGTGAAATGCCTAAGAGGCCACGATACATGAACCACTCGGTGACGCGGTGTGATTCCTTGATTTTCCTGCACGTTACTACATTATATTACGAGACATATATTAATAAACAAGCTGTAGCAAATACTATATAGCGAATTAAGCGATCTTTCAGTCGTTCATTCTCGGCAGGCCTCGCTGCCAGTCGTACTTTTTATTACGAATTAGGATATAGATTGTTTGTATTACAACGCGCCGATTGCTATACAATTAATTAGCTCGATGTTTTTCTTTTACGCAGAGGAAACATGAAACTATGTAATATTTTTTGTCGAAACGATTTTGTAGCTACATATCGATCGTAGTATTCGACCGTCTACATTATCATGGATTAGCAAATTTTATGTAGGTATTTATATTTTACATTTTATTCTTTATTCATCCAATCGCGAATAAAACATGATCCCTCTATCGCAATTGCCAGCGTCAATTGCCAATTTCGTCCGTTCTCGTAAAAAGTAATGCGTGCCACAGTGTCTTCGATTTACGTCTAGCGATCGGTTTTTATCGCTATACTTTCGAAATCGTCCTCTGTTTCACAAATGCCTCTTTTTGGCTTTTCGAGAAAGAACGAAAACATTTTATGTTACTTTTAAAATTATATATTTTTGCTTCACTTAACTTTAGGTAGACGCACAATATTTCTAATAATTGGGCAAGGTTTATATTTTTATTATTGTTGATTGCAACTTAATCTAACGTTTTCAGTTTGTACTTTCATTTTGATGTGTTTTGCCAGAGCATATGATTAAAAGTTTATTAAATAAAATATTGTTGCCACATATTCTTCTATAGCTGGAAAATTTGATATATTCAAATGTATTGTGCATGTACGTGTGCGTGCATGAATGCGTGCTTGCGTGCGTGCGTGCGTGCGTGCGTGCGTGAATAGTATGTATGTATAAAACTATTAACTAGCTATGTTTGTGTATTCTTAGAATTTTGCGGAGATGTTGTTACAATCACAATCGTAATCGACGAATGCATCTTAGTACCGATGCGTCGGATGAAATTGTTTCTGTACACGACCGACGTCTTCGTTCTATTGAATTCTACGATATAGAACACAAACCAAAATACTTGACGAATAAGGGCGGCACGAGACACGCGTATTTAAGCAGAATACGTCGGGCGGCTACTGCGAGGAAGGAACGAGTGTGGGATCATGGTGTGATCCCTTACGAGATCGATGGCAATTTTTCTGGCGCACACAAAGCTTTATTCAAGCAAGCGATGAGACACTGGGAAAACTTCACTTGTGTCAAATTTGTAGAGAGAGTGCCTAGAGAGCATCCTAATTACATTTTGTTTACGGAAAGACCTTGCGGGTGAGTCGCGCCTTACGCATAATAAACAACTATTACATCTGTCTCTATATAGCATGTGATTTGCACAATTTGTTGTCTTTCCAATTTTATTTTAAATTTTACATTATAAGCAATTCTAATTTCGAATTATTATTATTATTATTTTAAGCGGCACATCGTTTTTATCCTCTTTTTTTCCTGTAAAATAATTACATAGCAGTACAAGATATCTTATAATGTCGTAATATTCTTTACACGTATATGATTTTACACTATTATTTCAATAGGAAAAAAGACAAGAATTAGTGTCCGGAACACGAATAAAAGTTTAATGAAATGTTAAATTGTTCTCGATAGATGTTGTTCTTTCGTTGGAAAGAGAGGTAACGGACCGCAGGCTATTAGTATCGGAAAAAATTGTGACAAATTTGGCATAGTTGTACACGAGTTGGGTCACGTCGTTGGATTTTGGCACGAACATACCCGACCGGATCGTGACCGTCATGTACAAATCATTCGTGATAATATTATGAGTGGTAAGTGGTATTTCAGATTTCTAGATTTTGAAACCATATGAATATATGTAAGACGCGTGCGCGTGTGTAGCGTGACACTTGACGTAAGTTAATGTCAATAATGCCTAGGTAAATAAAGCCAAGTATACGCGTGACAGAATGGCTTTTTAAAAAATATCTATGCGTGAAAGATGTCATGTCGCTAATAACGTCAATACCGTGAGTAAAAATTAGTTACAATTTCGAAATTTAATATACAGTTAAAATTAATTTATCGTTATGATCAACAATTAAAGTTAATTCTTTTAAAATTATATATCAAGTTTTACAAAAGAAAAGTAAAAAATAGAAATAATAACGAGCTCTTATTGTTAGAGAAGATATCATAAAATTATTTGTATCTTTTTAAGTCATTTTCTAGACTTTTGTTAGACCAGGTCATTTGGAATCAGTTTCTATAAATTTTTAAACGGATTTCTTTTATTAACAAAGTTATAATTGTAATTAGATCATCACACGGCGCGTTATAGTCGTACTTGTTACTTATTCATTTATCAAATATCTCTTTAAATCATTCTCAAATTGATCCTAATGATTAATCTTTTCAATGTGGAAGATCTAACGTGGAGATTTAATCTCTAACTCCCACATAAAACTTGATGTGAATTTTATTTAGCAAGACTTTATCAGATATTGTGAAACGTAGAATTGAGTAAATGTCGTACAACATCATATTATATGTTGACGTTGGGATACAATAGACGGAAAATCCATGTAAGGAAACATTTTCTCATTATTCAAAGTTATTCGCTCGACTGTACGAGAAAGAGTTTTAAGAAATTGTCAGCGATATAATTATGACCTAATTGTATGCATTAGCTGCTAGGTGTTTTTAGAAAGATGCTCTTGTTCCAGCGCTTGAGAAAACGTTAGCACTTACAATTAAAGTCTTATATATTTGACTCATCTCAAATTACATCTAATCTAAAATATAATCGTGATATAGGTATATTATTTAAGCCGAAAAGACAGTCGATATTTAATATAATCGTAAATGTTATATATGAGCGAGTTTACAAAAAAAAAAACATTTTATCTTTAGTTACTGCACAAAGGAATTTCATCATTTAACTTTAATTAAGTATTGAGAACACGCGGTTAGCTTCACTTTGAAAAATCGACGCATTGAAGATTTTCTAATATCAGGTGGTTGCGTTTAGTATGGATTCGATAATCGTTTCAAAAATTTTATACTTGTTATACATTAGTCGCGAAGTGTATATATTGTTTTTATTGATATAATACACAATAAAAACTACTTGGTAATAGAAGAGATTTATGTGTGTGTGTGTGTGTGTGTGTGTGTGTGTGTGTGTGTGTGTGTGTGTTTGTGTAAAATCGAAGGTTAGATGATGCATCGATGCATCCTCTGGAGAACACATAATTTACCTCTGTTCCTCGCAAAACAATAATATATTCGAGCACACAGTTCAATTTCCATAAATTTCACAGAATTGTCATATACTCATTTGATGTTTAGTGAACGTGAATAAGATTTATTTGAAAGCGTATGTTATACATACATGCCTTGAACCATATTTGTTGTCGCAAAGCAATTGTACTAAATATTTGTTTTCGTGGCTGAAATTAATTTCCGTTTTAAATTAATCGGATCTAATTTAATGAGAATCTGTAAATGTTATCGATCTTTCAGAATGATGCACGCGTCACAAGTACCAGGAATTATCGGTAATTCTGTATTCTATCGTGCTCCACTACCTATGCTAATGAATTGTTTAGTTAGTAAAATAGCTAATTATTATATTATATAATTTGAGTTTACGTTTTAAAAGCTTCTACTTATTGTTAGACTGCACCGTGTATTTATAAATTGCAATTGTTTCCATGCTGTCACGTTGCAAAATAGCTGATGCGACGTAACTAACGGTTGTTAATATAGTATTTACATTGCTGTGTGCAAATCGGAATAAATATGAGAAAGTAAATAAAAAGTTATCAATAAAAATTATCCATAGATAGAGTTTGGTTAGAAGAATGGTTAATATTATAGACTTTATTCGTTTTTCATTGTCAGTTAGGCAGTTACAATATAAGCCAAAAAGCGGATTAGATTTACAAAATTGTGACCAACAATAAGTACTACAATAAGTACATCACACTCATCCATCCATTCTCTCTTTTTACTATTTAATCTATAATTATATCTCCTTTTTTAGAAGGATGTTTAACATAAAAAATTAAAGAAAATTTTCCCAATTTATTAAAAAAAAAAATTTCAAATACATTGCATTCGATATATGTATACATGTACGTATATAAAAGATCGAAACGATTGTTGACTATGTCGAGATTATTTTGTATTATTGAAGAAATAAGCAAAATTGATGTACACGACTATAAAATTCTATCTCTATAAAGAGATCTATTTCTCGACTAACATGAGGAGACTTCTACGCTTCTTGGGTGAAAATACTAAATATCTTGTTGGCAGGTCAGGAATACAATTTCAATAAGTTGACAGAGGAAGAAGTGAATTCACTGGGTTTGCCCTATGATTATGATTCTATTATGCACTATGCAAAAAATACCTTTTCAAAAGGTACTTATTTGGATACAATATTACCTATGGAAACTCATGGAAAAAAGAGACCCGAGATCGGACAAAGAATTAGACTGAGCGAGGGTGATATCGCACAAACGAATCTTCTGTACAAGTGTCACAGTAAGAATCTAACGTATTTTTCTTGGAATTTTTATATAGTAACAATAAAAATTAAATAATGTGTCTGAAAAAGTGAAAAAGGCTAGACATTGAAATATATATTCATTAATTATTCAATCACACAGTACGAATATATATATAATACAAATATATATATAATACATTGATGAAAACAAGATTTAAAATGTAAACACGATAAAATTGAGATGTTTCAATTTTTTCATTTGATTTTGTTTGAAATATACGTATATGAGTCGCTTGGCTAATTCAGCTTAACACGATTAAATAGATAGACTTGATGAATTTTTGCAGAATGCGGTAGAACGTTTCAGGAGAATAGTGGTAGCTTTGGATCACCAAATTATTCAAACAATTCTCCGTCTGTCGATGGAGAACGGTGCGAATGGAGGATTACAGCGACGCATGGCGAACGTATCGTACTAAATATAACGTCTCTCGACATATTCAAAAGCGATTATTGCCGCAGTGATTATCTTGAAATTCGAGATGGATACTGGTATAAGAGCCGAGTATTAGGTAAGCATACCTATAGCATTTTTCTTTAAAAGAAAAAACCTTGAAACGCGAAAAGTGCTTGCGTCCGACAATCTCGACAATGCAAATACGAAAGATCCGGAAAGGAGTGGAGTTTAGGGAACGTGAATAGGGAAGACATGTATGCGATGTAAATTTAATAAATTTGTATGTGATTCTTAAATCTTTTCTGGCCAGAAAATGCCAGGAAATAGCGATTTTATAATTCGCTCAAATTCTCCGTATTCATTTTTATCAGGTCGATACTGTGGCAGTGGTAAAATGCACGAACCAATAGTGTCAAGTGGAAGTCGTATGCTGGTAACGTACGTAACGTCCAGCAGGCAAAGTGGTCACCGTGGTTTTACGGCGAGTTATGAGGCTGTTTGCGGCGGCGATGTCGAATTAGACGGCATAGGACATCTAGAATCACCAAATTATCCAGAGGAATATCAGTCTAGCAAAGAGTGCGTGTGGAAGTTGTCTGTACCTCAAGATTATCAAGTGGCCTTGAAATTTCAATCTTTCGAAATCGAGAACCATGACAATTGCGTGTACGACTATGTCGAAGTGCGTGACGGACATAACAACGATTCCCCTTTAATCGGCGTTTATTGCGGGTACAAGATACCACCAGACATTAAGTCGACAGGGAACAAGCTGCTCGTTAAGTTCGTCAGCGATGGTTCCGTTCAAAAGGCTGGTTTCTCGGCAACTTTTATGAAAGGTGCGTATAATATAACGAAAGCAGCAGTATAGTAATTTAAGTACAAGTAAATATATATAGTAGCCGAGAGTAGGTGCTACACTGCGCGAATTTCATGTTGGTTTGTTACTCTGATTGTTGTACAACATACATGATGAATGTGATGTTACTCTAATGTTTAAGAATTCGACGAGTGCGTGTTAACGGATCACGGCTGCGAACACGATTGTATCAATACACTCGGTGGATACGAATGTTCTTGTAAAATTGGTTACGAGTTACACTCTGACGGTAAACATTGCGAAGGTAAAGAGCGACAGTTCTCTTAAAAATACAAAATCTCTAAGTCAGTATATCTAAGTCAGTATATCTAATAATACAATTCTATTTTCATAGATGCTTGTGGTGGATTTTTCGACGATAGTAATGGCACTATCACGAGTCCATCGTTTCCTGAAGCTTATCCAGGAAATAAAAATTGCATCTGGGAAATTATAGCTCCGCCTCAATATCGTATCACTTTAAATTTCACGCATTTCGATCTCGAAGGCAATAATGTATACCAAGAGGAATGCGAATACGATTCTGTGGAAATAGCGAGCAAGCTTGGTGATGATGTTCTTAGAAAGCATGGGATATTTTGTGGCGCACGACTACCGCCACTTATCACATCCGAGGGCAATTTTATAAGGATTACCTTCACATCTGACAATAGGTTTATTTCACGATATCTATCTTCTTAATACGTGGGTCTAATAGTTCAAATTTATTACCTTTATACACCTTTACGTTATAGAAAAAGGCATAGCATCATATCTTTTGTCATATTTTGCTCGATGTATATTTATTCATCAGTATTTTATTCGAGCTATCGATAAATAACGTTTTGTACAAAGAAGACGCGCGATTTCTCTCTCTCCTTTCCTCACAGAAAAGACTAAAAGATTGAAAATCGAATCGATTTGTTGATATTATATACATATAATGTATATACTGTATGTTGAAATCGGTAATGTCTTTGATAGTTAAGAAGAAGGCACAAAGGAATCGAAACATTAGTGATCACAACTACTTTGTTATGTTAAAGTACGAGAGGCATAGTCAATTTTTTTTATGTTAAACAAAGCAAAATGTTTCAAAATTTCAACATTAAAGTATCTTACATTGATATAAGTCAGTCAGGATTTGCATTGTCGGTAGGAACAATCAGTACTTTTGTCATTTATACTGTACGTTTTGTTGAACAGCGTCCAAAAATCAGGCTTTGCTGCTGTATTTTTCACGGATATGGATGAATGTGCCAATAACAACGGTGGATGTCAGCACGAGTGCAAAAATACGATAGGTTCTTATCAATGTTCTTGTCACAATGGATTCACACTTCATGAAAACGGTCACGATTGCAAAGAGGGTGGCTGCAAATACGAGATTACTGCGCCCATGGGAACAATTACCTCACCGAACTATCCGGATTATTATCCTGGACGTAAGGATTGCGTTTGGCATTTTACTACGAAGCCAGGCCATCGGATAAAATTGGTTCGTACCATTATTTCGCAAAGTTTGTAAAACGTTGGTATATTATAAAACAATGTATGTTGTAACAAACATCGAATATAATTGCCACATAGCTATATATATATATAGAAAAACGTGTATATCGATCATATGTATATATTACGTATACGCGTCATATAACAACAGAGCAGTTAGGACTGTTAGATTTAAAAAAATCGCGTTATCGTTACCGTTATCCTATATTAAAATTGGCGTGTTACCGCCGATTGAAGCCTCTTTTCCCCAATGTTTAAAAATTCATATCTTCCAGAAAAATAAAAATATCGACTTCTTTCTGGGTTTATCTTAAAGATGAATTATGTGGCTGTTTTCTAAAAAATTGTGATTTTATTTAAAAATGGCCGATTTAATATGGCCGATTAAAACGTCATTTTATTGAAAATTGTTAAAATTTGTTTAATTAAAATGTAATTTGGTATAAATGTTATTGGATGCATGGAGTTTAATACCCACCGCGCGCAAAGCGTCATTTTTTTTTGAAAATTTATTTTTTATCAAAAATTATTAACATTGTTTAATTAAAATGTAAATTGGTATAAATGTTATTGGAAGATGTATGGGATTCAATACACAGCGTGCGCCTGTTATGTACTAGTTTTTGTAAAAAATAACCGTAATTTGTTATCATTACTCGTTACTGATTTAAAAAAATAATGCGTTACCATAACTTGAAAAGTAACGATTCGTAACTTTTTTGTTATACGTTTTTGTAATGCCAAAACAAATTTAATTAGATTTTAAATTTATATTATTTGATAATTATTATTAAATGTAATAAATATTAAAATTTGGAACACTCTAAATTAGTCTGTATATAGAGCAAGTTTATATTACTTATATATTTATAGAAAATTAGATAAAATTAGAGAAAACTGGTTTTAAACATTGACTGTTTTTTACATTAAGTCATTATTAAGAATGCGTTCCAATATTTCCTGTTAGTACTGAAAATCCATAATATACAATGTAATGTAAATTACATTGTATATTATTTTTAATATTGGTAGTAATTATAAAAATGCAGACTACAAATTATATTAAAATAAGAAAATAATTAAAAGCATAAAAAAATAATGATAAAAATAATGACAAATTTGTTATATCACTACTATAAAAATGTAACGACATTATCGTTACATTTTATAGGTAGAAGGTTATAGGTAGAAAAAGTAACAATCGTTATTGAAAAAGTGTAATAAAATTGGTAACGACATTACAAGTAATGCATTACTTCCCAACCCTGTATAGCACGGTTACATCTATGTTTGCTAAGTTGTTTCAAACAAATATAAAATAAGAAAAAGAAATATAGAAGATAATATAATTAGAGAAGAAAATACGTATTAAAGATATTTGTGACAATGTCACAGGTTTTTAAAGTTTTCGAGATGGAACCACATCAAGAATGCGCATATGATCATATTGCTATTTACGACGGAGATTCACCGGACAGCATCACTTTAGGTAGATTTTGCGGTAACAAGGAACCACATCCGATTCTTGCTACAGGCAATCAAATGTATATGGTTTTCAAGAGCGATGCTTCTGTACAGAGAAAAGGTTTCTTAGCTACCCATAGTACAGGTAAGGTTTTTTTTTTATAGCACATTGATGGGCCTTGGCAAAAAAAGAAATCCGATTTATCAAATGTCTAAATATAAAATTATCTAATTATAAAAATAATAACATATAATAACTTTTTTTATTACAGCCTGCGGTGGTCATCTTATGGCAACCGATAGAGCAAAGCATTTATATTCTCACGCTAAATACGGTTATTATCATTACGATCACAAGACGGATTGTGACTGGGTAATAGAAGCGCCACTTGGTAAAAATGTTCACTTATCTTTTCTTTCGTTCCAATTGGAATACGAAACTGAATGTGGATACGACTTTGTCGAAGTTTTCTCCGGTTTAGATGCGTCTAGCCCACCGTATGGTCGATTTTGCGGTAATTCTGTAAGTATATCTTTCAATGTTCTTGAATGCTTTTAAAAGCATTATGTCAAAATAATAAAAACACACAAAGGTATATAAGAAAAACATCCAAACTGTACGAGAAATTGCGATCCCTATGTTACAGAATACTACTGATTTTATTTCCATGAACGAGGCGCTGCTAGTGAGGTTTAGAACAGATGATACAATTTCAAACAAAGGCTTCGTAGCTGTTTTCGTGGCAATGGATCGACAGGACAGTGAGGAAAATCTTGGTGGTGGAGACAATGAAGATCAGGAAAACATTTGATCTTTTACTCGGTCACACTCTAATCGATTGAAATGATTAAATTCCGAGTTGATTACTTCCGTGAGAAGTATTATAGTAACTAAGGAGTACACTAGCGCGACAATACATTACGTATATTCTTCTATGTATGTTAGATGAAATTTTCATCCTTGTTAGAAAACACGTTGATTCTTAAAAAAAGATATATATAAATATATACATATATTACATCTAGGATAGAATATCCGCCCACGTGCGAAGCTTAAGATACAATCTAATACAATGTATGATCATCGATGAACGAGCAGCAATATTTTTAAATCGCGTTAGATGCAGTCAACATTTAATTTTATTCAGCTGACGCACATGTCAAAGTCTACAAAATTTTTACGAGTCTCTAGATCGAATACTAATCTAGATCGAATAGCATTATAGTGTTACTCTCTCTTTCAAGCCATATTTAAGAGAAACAATATTTAACATTAAGGTCATTAAATAACCGCAGTTTGAAGTTCGAATTTTGAAAACAATTATCTCGATAAATTGCGAGGTATTTCTTCGTTTGTGTTTCAGGGCACAATAGAAATTATAAATTGATATGTGAGTAATTGCGTAAGTTCAGTCATCTAGATAAAAATTTTTTTGCATGAAGTAATTAAAATTAAAATGGTACGATATTCAATACATGTATCGCGTTAATTTGCTTTTTCAATCGTTTTTTAATGCAGCGATAATTCAGAACACACGTACATAAGGTTTCCGTCGATAGATACTCAGTAACAAAATATTAAATGTGGCCTGTGCATAACATGGGTCGTTTACGTGCCACAATAGTTAGAATATGTTTCATTAATTAAAGGGTACGTTCTAAATTAATAAGAATTTGTTTGAAAAAAAAAACTAAAAAAACATCGTATTATTTAAGAATTCTATACTTATCACACATATACGAAAACTATACACAAGATAACATTATCGATATCGTACGTAATCGATATATTTACAAAGCGAAGAAAATCTTTTTGATATCATTGATATCGTTCTCACAAGGAACAAACACTGCCTAAGTGACAGTAATATCAATATTTCATATGCCTCATATACGTTATGATATGAAGCGATTAGATTATAAGAGAAAATTAGATTCACGTGATCGAAAGCACCAAGTATGTTAGTAGTTGGTATGTTAGTGCATCAACGATCCACCGGTCTACGGTCTTTCGCAATGCACGTGATTAGAAACAGGTACAAAGGATTCGCGTGATAAATAATAAAGCGTCGAAAATCAGAGTAACGTATCCAAAGAAATGCAAAGCGTTTTGTAGATATCCCGTGACGTTTTCCAATTAGAAGTTATCAAGAGAATGGTACAATAAAACGTTTCGTCTAAACACGTGCATATATAAATATAAAATATGTGATATTTAAATAATAACATGCATATCTGTGTGCATCTTTACGTGTGTACGTATGCATCCGTAGTTTGCGAGGAAGTATAACGGGTATTCTGTCGTTTATTACGCTTATTGTAAATAGATAAAGAAATTAATCATATAATCATTATATATACATATTATATACGTATACATATATATATATATATATATATATATATATACATATATATGTATATAAATATGTAAAAAAATATATATATACAAAACAAGTGTACATTTATTAAAACACTAATTTGTGTATAACTTTTACTCATGAATTACGTAATATATAGTATTATATTACCGAGCTTATTTAATCGACTACGAAGATAAAAAATTTCTTTATTACCATTTTATTCTGTAAGGAATTCAATCTCGAATCCAATGAAATATGACTGTGAAGCCTTAGTCTCTGATACACATACACCACACTGGAGGCTTTCCTTAGTTCGATTTTCTTGAATGTCAGATTGAAAATATAAGACGGCAGAAAAGACGACAAATGCAGGACAACAAAATCACGACCAATATAAAACGTCAGTCAATAAGTGTGGTATATATTTCATAAGAGAAGGTATAAAAGAGGGTACACAAAGTAACATGATAACGCATATCGAACAACGTATACAGATATCGAATATTTTCGATAAACAAAGTATACTTGCATCAAACAAAATATACTGTTATTTTTCCAACTACTAACGATCAATTAGTGAAATCGCATAATCATTCATACTGATTAAACACTTTGAGGCCCAGAGATTGCTAAAGGAATCAGTTATGGAAAATATAGTCAACTAAAAATTCTTTTCAAAGAAAGAAAACAATTACGCCAAGTACATAAAAAAGTTTCGTACGTTACATCTACCCTAAATCAAAAATATTTTTTATAGAATGTATAATATTATACACCATCTAAAAACAGTTTATCATGGTCCAATAACAAATATGAGATTATAAAAATGGCAAAGTATTTGATTAAACAGACAGCACAAAAATATATTATTCAAAACCAAAAATATTATTTTAAAAATAAAGAAAAAAAACTTTTTCCGCTTATTCAAAAAACTGCGTGTTGGAGACGAAGTCGCTTTACTGCAAAGTTAAACTTTTTCGCGTAACGCATATTTAAAAAATCGCACATCGAGGATGAAGCCCTTTCACTGTGTAATTACGTTCGGGGGCTCTTCATTATAATTAATAAAATTGTTAAACTATACATACAAGTTTTTGACGCTTATTTAAACGGCACGTTAATTTCGGGTCTCGAGACCGAATAATCATTAATTAATAAGATCGCCAAACTCTTTACGCTTATTTAAAAAACCATGTACGTTCAGTGGCTGATCTTCCCTAATTAATAAAATTGATATCTAGTCAGTGAAAGTGGGATTCTTAATTCACGGGATTAATAAAATTGTTGAACTATATAGGTTTAATTTTTAACACTTGTTTAACGTCCGCAGTATCATCGGGGCTGAATATTCATTAATTATAATTAAATTGTTAAACTTTTCGCCGCGGAAGCGAGATTCTTAATTCACTGATTAATAAAATTGTTAAACTAATACAGGTTTAACTTTTAGCGATTATTTAAACGGCCGCTGTATTTCCGGAGCCGGATATTCATTGATTAATAAAAAATTGTTTAAAACTATCCGTCACGAAAGCGGGATGTCGTAATTCACTAATTAATAAAATTTTTAAACTTTAGAGGTTTTTGGCGTTTATCTACAAGCGGCCGCTGCACTTCCTGGACCGAATATTCGTTAATTTTAATTAAAATCGTCAGATTTTTCCTCATGGAAACGCGCGGGATGTCTCTTAATTTGCAAATTAATACAATTGTTGAAATGCATAGATATAGGTATTTCGCGCTTATTTACAAGTGACCGCTGCAATTATGGTGCCGAATATTTGTTAATTTTTATTAAAATCGTCACATTTTTGGCTACGAAAGCGCGCATGTGTCTTAATGCAGTGTTATGAGTAGATATTTTTACAAATTTAAATTTAAATTAATAGTCTGAAATAAACGTTGAGAACATTTAAAAACTATTTAAAGACTTGAAATTAAATCCACAAGTATTCAAACAGCGATAACAAGCGATGGCACAGGCCGTCACCATAAATAAACATCGATTTTAGCTTTGATTTTACATGGAAAAGAATCTTCTCCCTCTTAATTAGCAAGTAATAAGAAGCTAGCGCGGAAGTTCTTGTCACCTGAAAAGGTCAGTCTGAGTCTAGGCTTTGACAAATTCAATCCTAACTGACTCAGTATAAAAAAATCTTAAATCAAATCAGCGTTCACAGTTACAATCTCTAAATAACATCACATCTTCTACAAGTCTACTTTACTGACAAATTCAGAAAACCAACAGAATTTTGATAAATGCTTCTGGTTATTTAAGCGTCAAAAATGATTTGTAACATTTGCGCTTTGGCACACGACAACATATTCCTGCCAAGAGTGGGTGAAAAAAGGCCGATTGGATTGATGCGTCGAAAGGCACCCTTACAACCAATAAACTACCCCTAGTGTCACTTAAAGAAAGATCGGAAGAGCACACGT
>NW_012026836.1:0-416 GCF_000956235.1 Wasmannia auropunctata
ATTTGTACGTCGATGTATAATTGTACGCGCCGCAAACGTAATATCCTACGCTAAACGCACGATGATGTTGATAGGCGCGTCTTCGCGGAATGTCATCTCGACGCTCTTCGTCGTTGTCATCCTCCTCCTCCTCCCCCTCTCTATCGATGTCCATTTCTCTTTCCTCTTCGTTATCCTTCTTCTCTAATATACATTCCAGATCGGCGTATACGACAAACGGAAGTCGCTCCTTGTTCTGATGATTACGAAAGAATAACCACTTATCTTTGTCGGACGGAAGAACGACAGCACATTCGTTCCTACTTTCGCAGTCAATGATATGATTCGCTAATTTTCTTTGCGAATAAAAATAATGCAAACATCTGTAACAAAAGCACATTTAATGTATCATTAATTAAAAAATAGGGACAGGGAGA
>NW_012026836.1:436-933 GCF_000956235.1 Wasmannia auropunctata
ATACAACGCAACTGATATTCTCTGATACTCTCAACAAGACACGATCACACGAGTCGCGACTGACAAGTGACAACAGTCAACATATACGGCGCCGGGCGCACGGCCGTATACATGAGGCACACGAGCTGACAATTGGCGATCAACGAGTATGCGAGTCGCAGGGCCGGGCCCCTTGCAATGAGCGGGCCTGAGGCGTGCGCCTCATGCGCCTCGTGTACAATCCGCCACTGATTATGCATAATACTGCTACTTTTTATTTTGTAAAATTTCTTGTAAATTTTTTTTTATTTTAATGACTTAATAAAAAATGCAATAGGGTACATATATTTGTTTTTGAACACCATTAATAAAATTAGTAAACATTAATGGCAAACTTTACACGGATAAAAATTATACTGCCACAGTGCGTCGTGTCATTCAAATGATTGTGACAGTTTCAGGTTACATTAAAAATAGTAGTAATATAAATATTGTGTAAAACCATAACGTTATGGATC
>NW_012026836.1:6139-6652 GCF_000956235.1 Wasmannia auropunctata
AAATACGTGAAAGTCTCCACCCACCCTGACGTTCCGGAAGTTCACTCAACTCCGACACCGTGTAATCGCGCACAAATTCCCTGTACCATTCATTAAGATCTGTCGTAGGAAATAACTGACGATTTCTCGTAGAAACTGACTTTACGCTCGTGGGTTTATCTTGTGAAACAAACTCACCATTGAATATCGTATTTACTTTCAAACAAGCGTGTCTCTCTAAATTCTCACGCACGTGTTCCAATACCATTTCCCTAATATCGTCGAGAAATAGACCAGGATCGGTGTACGAAAAATTTATGACAGCACCAGTTACTATACGATTTCTGAACGCCGTTTCGATTTCCATCCAGGAAAAATCTTGCGATTGACTGGGACCTGCACCTTCGAAAATGACACGTCGACGTAAAGCGCTCTTCAAACCCTCCAATCGTAATATTCGACCGATTAGAGAGTTAATTGTACCGGTGGAAACTCGCGACGTATTGCATCCACGACATTTCCTTCGCAACAACT
>NW_012026836.1:11001-11795 GCF_000956235.1 Wasmannia auropunctata
TTAATGTATCTACTAATTAATATCCGTTACGTACTTTACAATCACTGTCGATTAATTATCCGTATACTGAAAAATCACTCGAAGAAAGAAACACGCGACAATTTACTGACACACGAGGCGTTCACTCGACAATAGCAAGCAATCGACTGATTTTAATATCAAATTTATTACTTAATTATTATTAATCCGTGTCGATTAATTATTCGTCGACTGAAAAATCACTTGAAGAAAGAAACACGCGACAATTTACACACGAGGCGTTTACTCGACAATAGCAAGCAATCAACTGACTTTAATACCGAATGTATTAAGTAGCTAATAATTGTCAATGTCGATTATTTATTTGTCGATTGAAAACTCACTCGAGGAAAGAAACATGCGCACTATTTACTAACACACGACGATTTACTGACACACGAGACGTTCACTCGATGATAGCAAGCAGTCGACTGATTTTATTTTATGGTTATGTTTGCAGCGCTGCAGTCGAAACGCGACATATGATTAGTTGAAGTCAGTGGATAACTTGTGACGTTTACATTAAAACTATCGAAAATTTAATAAAATAAACACTCATTACGTGGAAATCACATCGAAATGAGAATTCATCTATCTTTTTCGAGAAGCTACAGAAGTCGACAAATCTTTAAAAGGTAAAGTTTTGTGCGTGCGTGCGTGCGTGCGTGCGTGCGTACGTGCGTGCGTGCGTGCGTGCGTGCGTGTGTGTGAAAAAGAGAGAGAGAGAAAATGTAAACGCATGTTTATGCGCGTGTAGCTGATCGTCGCGAGGGTCT
>NW_012026836.1:12702-13859 GCF_000956235.1 Wasmannia auropunctata
ACAAGATTGAAAAATTTTGCGATGAAGAAGACGACGACGACGACGACGACGATGACGACGACGACGACGACGACAACGACGACGACGACGTATCTGAATGACATAATATCGGGCAAAAAATGCATACACTTTATGCGTTTATGCATCAAATGCACTTATGGATATCGCTGTTACAGTATTGTGATTAGAAAAATATAGATTTTTTCACAAAATTAGGCATTTACCGATATTATCCATATAATTATAAGAAATAATAATTTATTCCTACAGAGTCGTTATCCGTCCAGTAAAGGATACACTGTAGCGTTTCTGTTAATAACGAAAAAATATACTTGGCGGGAGACGCTACCGCGTCTCCTGATCTTTGCCGTCAAGGAAGTAAATGTCTATGTAGTCGCCGTCAATGAATTAAGTATCTTGTAGGTCTCGCCTCACTCTCGCCTTTCTCGTCTCTTTTACAGCTCTCTCGTGTCTTTAACAATTTTCTCGTCTCTTCCTCAGAACCCTTATCTCTCTCATGACTCTCTCGACTCTTTAACAATTCTATCGTCTTTTTTTCAGTACTCTTGCCTCTCTCACAATTCTCTCGTCTTTTCTACAGTTTTCTTATCTTTCTCACGGCTCTCTCGTATTCCTCACATCTTTCTCAGCTGTTTCTCTGCTTTCTCATTTCTTTCTCAGAACCCTCATCTCTCTCCCGACTTTTTCGTCTTTTTTACGACTTTCACCTCTTTTTCAAGGCTCTCGTCTATTCTAACAATTTTCTTGTTTCTTTCTCGGTACCCTCGCTTCTCTCACGGCTCTCTTGTCTCTCTCACGAGTTTCTCGTCTCTCCCACGGCGTTCTTATCTCTGTCACAATTTTCTTTCTCTCGCGGTTCTGTCGTTCCTCTCACAGCTCTCTTGTCTTTCTCATGGTCTTAGTGATAATATACGATTCATTTAATCATTAAAATAAAAGAAAATGAATATATATAAATTATATGAAAAATAAAACGAAATAGAACATGAAATGAATTAAATAAAAAAATAAGGAATGATATAAGTAAAATAAATAAAATCAAATAAATAAACAAATAAAGAATAAAACGAATAAAATAAAAAATAAAATGCAATGAAACAAAAATAAAATGTAATAAAATAAATAAGAAATAAATA
>NW_012026836.1:13909-14931 GCF_000956235.1 Wasmannia auropunctata
GCTTGTTCAAGTAATTGACGCGCCATTTCTGCATCAGCTCTTCCATGATAATGGGAGGATGGTACTTATTGCAAATCGAGCCAGCAATACGGTAAAAATCACCTAAATGTGGAAGATGAGGTATTGGTATTATATTATCAAAGAATTTAAAGATGGATTTAATATGACCGTTTCTAGCCTCTACGATCCATCTTGTTTTAGTAACTAAACGCGAGCTATTAGCTTCTTCCGTAAGGAGTTGACGTTGTCCAGGTTGAAGACATTCTGGCATTTTGTATGTGATACCGAGACGGGCGAGTAGTTCCGTAACGTCTCGGTATCCCCTATCTAATATTATTACATCTCCTTCCTGGAACCATCTTCTCATTCTTTCAGCGTCTCTCTCAAACTCGTTTCGAAGAATCGCCGCGTCATTGTTTCTACTATCTGAAAAGTATGGTCCCTGAATGTCTAATATGTAACCATCGGGTGCGACTAATAGAACGGGTTTAAGTAGGTGACGTCCCTTGTGAATGGAAAATGATTGGCGGAGTGTACGAAAATTACTACTTTTAGGTATATAGCTGTATGTACCATCAATGGTAGCAATAACTCGAGGAATCAATGGTTCTGTATTATACAATTCGTTCGCAAACTCAGTCACATGTCTCTCAATGTAATCTTCTCTAGTAATTGCGTCAAATCCTATATTACTGGGGACAAAACGTTGAATTAAAGATTTTCTGACTTTCGAAATTGCCATGCTTGTTGCCTGTCTACTTGGATACTGAAATATCACCTTCAAGAATTCATCAGAAAGACCTTGTCGTATAAAAACATAAGAAAATCCTTTTTAGTAATGTATCTATAACCTCCAAGATGAGGTACTCTGTCGCAATAAGTGAACAGTTCTTGAAACTGCAATTTCGTCACAGGTGCAAAACATTGAAACTCATCATCTGTCAAACTGTCTTCATTTTCAAATCTCACTTGATTTTTTGAAGCATTGCGAAGTCCTTGCATAAAGATTTGCAGTTGTGGTC
>NW_012026836.1:17182-20252 GCF_000956235.1 Wasmannia auropunctata
ATCAATGAATAAAAATAAGATAAAAGAAATGATATTAATTTTAAAAATAATGAATTTAAGGAAAAATAAAATAAGAGAAATGGTATTAATTTTAAAAATAATGAGAGTTACAGGAACTGTTCGAAGTGGCCACCATCGCACTCAATTGGGCGCATCGAAGAAGATTTGTTGTAGCGCTAATAATCATATTAGGCGATAAAGTGGCAATGGCTTCTATTATTTTGTCTTCTAATTTTTCGAGATCACCAATCGGTTCTTGGTAAATATATTCTTTTACGTGACCTCATATAAAAAAGTCCATAGAATTTAGATCCGGTGATCGGGAAGGCCAATTTCTTTTTCAAATTAATACCATTTGTCTTATCTTACTTTTCCTTAAATTTTATTATTTTTAAAATTAATACTATTTTCTCTTATCTTACTTTTATTCATTGATATTTTGTAATATTATACTGATATTAAAAATAATCATAAATAAACGAGACAAAAGCTTAAAAGCGATCTCTTTATCATTGTATGAAAAATTGAGACGCCTACAGCAAAAGTAACCTAACTCGAAATTCGATTTTTAAACTTAAAGCGTTATTAACTTATAAAATCATTAATGTTTTCAAATAAAAAACTCAATTTTGATAATTAGATATTTTTGCGATAAGCGCATCAATCATGTTAATATTTAAATGTGAGTCAATGGACAAGGGCACCCCGCAATCGCGCGCGCAATGTACCATGCCTGAGCGCGCGAATTTCAGACGCCGTAATAGGATAACTTTAATCGGTTATAATTTAAAAAGTATATTATAGCCTCGACATTTTTGTATAAGAATTTTCGTCTTAGAATGCTCTCTAGAATCTGCCAATGAAAGGACATACAATCTTTCTGGGACACCCTGTATATATGAACGTGCAGGAATAGTGTAAGTCCTTCGCAATATATGTTTTATGTAAAAAAACAGTTTATGAATAATGCTGTATTTTGGATAAATTGTGGAAAAATCGCATTTTCATCCCTTTTTTTGTAAATATCTTTGTTTCTGTTAACTTTACGAGAAAACTTGAAAGAACCAAAATTAAAGCTGTCAAAATTTCCTATAAAATACAGTTCTTGGCGTGTAATTTTGGCAATACTGTACGCAGGTGGCAAGCAGTGAAAAGGGTCCGAAGCCAGTATGCGGCGCGCGGAATTTACCTGTCTTTTGAAACATCAGTTTTCCATAACTGTGCATGCAAAATTATTAAGAATTATTAAGAATTAATACTGATTTTAATATGCAGAATATTCACTGTCAAGTTAAAAAAGACATGTTTCTTGATTCATATCTCGGTGAATTTTGACCGTAGAGAAATAAAAAAAATACGAAATTGTTCGTAATTAGATTATCTACAATTTTTATTTACAACCTTTTTCGATTAGACAGTCCATTTTTGATAGATTAGCGAAAAATGCGTGACGCGCGTACGCGTTTTCGTTGCGTCGCAAAAATAGCGATGTTTAAAAAAATTCTATCTCCGCTCCATTTGGTCTTAAAGACTTCATAAAAAAACCAAATTGTGCGGAATTTTGTAAGCTACAATTTTCATGTCTACATAAATTTGCGTAAAGTTGATATTTTCCGACTTATATGCGAAAAACCGATTTTTTTGACCTTTCGGACCCCTCCTTCTCCCTTTAGGCAACGTAGCGTCTACGCATGGGGACTTTTGATATGTTTAAAAGTACCCTAAAATAAGCCTCTTTACAAAGTTTCAGCCCAGTTACTATTATTTCTTCCAAATGGACAAATTTCGGCTCATTTGCCTGGGCTAGTAATACGACAGAGAAATATAATTATATCATATTATATACAGTGAGTGTCAAGAATCTGCACATTTCGGACAGATTTCGTACGCGACGCCTCGTCTCCCCACCACCGCTCGAGGCTCGACGGCCGAGCCGCCAATCGCGCGTGTGACGCTATGCCTCAGGAGCGTCCCTGTACTATGTAGAAGCGTATCTTCTGCCAAATTACCATTATTGTATTATTAACTAATTCATTTGTGTTAAAATTAAATTTTTTATTATTAATGTTTTTATTGCGACATTCGTATAAACTAATATTATTTTCTAATATATAATATAATTATAATTATGTATGATAGAACAATAGCTTTCCACATCACCTGTGAGGTACTATTGTAGGATGCGTTTTTGATAAGTGGTTCCCCCTTCCCCAGTAGGCTTATTCCACTAAAAAGATCGAAGAAAATAATCAAGAAAATCCTGGCTCTGCAGGAAAGCAAAATTATATGTCATCAAATATTATATAAATTATAAAACGGAAGTGGAGGAATCGAAAGAAATAAAAATTAAGAATGTACATAAAATCCGTACTATAACTTTCTTGCTAAACTAATTTTAGTCCCCCAATTATATTATTTTCCTCCTGGCCCACATATTTGTTGAATATTTATTTCCATTTTTAATATTAAAATGTCTATACAGGATATATTTTTGTACAACAGAAGGTTGATAACCACACAGAAGACAGATGGTTTTATTGCAATAAATGCGAAAAAAATGTTCTCCCTTGTCGAAATCTTGCTCATCTTTGTTTGTTATCCATCCTTCAAGAATTTAATGCTAAATAAGTAATATTTTCTTAATAAATAAATTTTATTAAACATTATGACACGTAGAATTAACATATGTAGCACTATCGCTGGTACACAAAAGACACTTTCTGTATAATATGGATTTTTAAAACTCTAATTTCGCACGTTCCACGCGTTCACATCTCACTACTGATATTCCGTTGAGAAATAGCAGCGAGGAAAACAATCGCGCTTCAATTGTTTTTCTCGCTGCTGCTTCTCAACGGCAGTCAATATCAGTAGAGAAATATCAGTAGTGAGATGTGAACGCGTGGAAGGTCTTGTGCGAAATTAGAGTATTAAAAAGTAAGAAAAGATTTAGTATTAAATTTTTATTCAGTATTAAATTCTTGAAGAATGGATAACAAGCAGAAATACGAGCAAAGTTTCGACAAGGTATGGGAGGAAATTTTTTTCGCATTTATTTGCAATAAAATCA
>NW_012026836.1:20272-21791 GCF_000956235.1 Wasmannia auropunctata
TTGTTTTTTCTCGTTATGTCTCGATGAAAGCACCGATAATCGACATGTGAGCCAATTGAGTATTTTTGCTCGAATCGTGCAAAACGATTTTTCACATGTCGAGGAGCTTTTAGATTTTGTTCCATTGCATGGAACAACAACAGGCTACGATATTTTTAAAGCTGTCAATCTAACTCTTGAAAAATTTGGAACTGATTTTTCAAAATGTTCCGCAATCGTAACTGATGGCGCGAAAGCAATGACGGGATCAAAAACTGGATTTCTTGGTCAATTAAGGCAGCGAAATTTAAATTTCCCTTTTATACATTGTATAATTCATCAAGAAGCGTTATGTGGGAAAGTTGTCAAACTGTGCAATGCAAGCCGTTACTAAAATTATTAATACTATTAAAGGCGGCCACAAATTTCTTTCGCATAGGAAGTTTCAACACTTTCTCGAAGAGCATAACGCAGTTTATACAGATGTACCTCTATATTGCGAAGTACGACGGCTCAGTGCAGGAAAATGCTTAAAGAAATTCTTTGTGTAGGCGTTAGCGCCATTGTCACATGCGAGCGATCTATATAGATTATAAGTAAATCACGTCAGATGGCGGGCTGATTGCCAATGCGAGGTGCTGACGTCGGGAGTGGTAGGACCGTTGGTTTTTCGGAGTAACCGGAGCGGAGTCAGATATCGGAGTTAATGAGAATCGGACGACATCGGCGATATCGCGATCGAACAATATACTGCCAGTGGGCAGGAAACCGTCGGAAATTGTAAAAAAGTATAACTCCAATAAAGAGGTGCTAAGTGAATAAAGAATTATCTCAAGTTATTTCGAGAAACTCAAAGCCTACATTTGCAATAAGAAAAGAGATCTTCCTTTTCTTGCAAGAAACTTTAGATATAAAATGTAATGAATTAAAATCTTTGTTTCAGGACATAGATTCACTTTGTGAGCTAGCTCTTTTGACGGATATAACAAATCATTTAAATAATTTAAATATAAAGCTGCAAAAGACCAACCAGACTATTTCTCAATTAGTTTTGCATGTTGATTCATTTCACAGAAAATTAACATTGCCTAAAAATCATATTGAAAATAATATTTTTCATTTTTATCCATCTTGCCAAATTCTCTTCGAAGAATACGGCACAAGTTGTAATTTTAAAAAACATTTTCATTTAATACAATCCCTAATAGATCAATTTAATACGCGTTTTAATGATTTTGATAGTCTTAGAAAAGATTTGATTTTATTTGAAAATCCTTTCACTGTGGAACCTTTCAAATCGAGGAACAAAGCTTAGATCTTCAGGCAGAACTTTGCGATTTGCAATGTGATATTTCTTTAAAAACGCGATCAGAAAAGGGTTGATTTTTTTAAAATTTTAAATACGGCACAGTATCCATCTTTAAGAAATTTCGGTCTTCGAATTTTCTCCATGTTTGGCTCCACATATTTATGCGAACAATCTTTTTCTAAAATGAAATTAATAAAGAATGATAAACGTTCTAATTTGACCGATGCATCA
>NW_012026836.1:21811-23113 GCF_000956235.1 Wasmannia auropunctata
CGAAGCGATAAGTAGATTTGTAAAGGTGGAAGTTCCACCCTCGCACGATAGTACCGACGCTTCCTTTCGCGACGATAGATCATGCGGTATCGCGTTGCAGTTGCCTCGTATTTCGCTTCCGAAATTCTCTGGGAATCACGTAGAATGGGAAAATTTCCGCAACACGTTCGAGTCTCTCGTGGCAGACCAGACCTCACTTACAAATACGCAAAAATTTCATTATCTGAAATCAAGCGTCACCGGCGACGCGGCTCGCTTAATTGCAAATTTGAGAATATCGGACACGAACTACGAGCCCGCGTGGCAACTGCTATACGCCGAATACGAGGACAAGCAGGCGCTCATATTCATTCGTTCACAAGCCTACCGGTCATAAAAACGGAAAACGTTACGGAACTGAAGCGACTGCGCGATACAGTGGCAGCCGCTATTGCAGCTCTAAGCAATCTCGCGCGCCCTGTAGATCAGTGGGACGATCTTCTCACCTTCCTCGTCGTTCAAAAATTCAGTCCACGAACAAGGAATGAATGGAACTTAAAACGCAGCGCGTCTTCCAAGCTTCCGTCGTATAAAGATTTTAACGATTTTCTTACATTGAGAATCCGTGGGTTGACTGATCTCTCCGAGAATAACAACGATTCGGCCAACTCGCGTACTCAGAATAAGGGAAAATCCTCCGTCAACAATGTTGTCATTGTCAAATGTGTTCAATGCTCCGGCAATCACTACTTAACGCAGTGTAAAGACTTTTGCTCAAAATCGGTCGCGGACCGTAATAGGCTCGTTCGACAAAACAAATTGTGCTTCAATTGTTTGAAGTCCGGTCACTTTACGCTCAACTGCTCAAATGCGACGCGATGCAAACACTGCGCGCGCATGCATCATTCCTTGTTGCACGGTCACGTTCGGGCGACTCAAGAGGAGCCCAGCTTCGAAGCGGCTGCCACTATAATCACTGCTCCGTCTCCACCCCTGGTTCGCTCAACACCGTCGCGGTCGTACAAGCGGTCCAACCACCGGTTCCGTCGGCCCCGAACGTCCTGCTCGCTACCGCCTGGGTCGACATTCATACGCAGGAAGGTCGCCGCGCTAAAGTTCGCGCTTTGCTGGATCAAGGATCCACATTCAGCTTCATCTCGGAATCCTTGGCTCAAATCTTACGTACAAAACGGCATAAAACCAATCTTCAAATACGTTGTTTCGGAGAAAAATATACGGGCGCTGCGAAGTCTCGCGTAACGGTCAATCTCGCGCCTTGCTCCGAAATCGCTCCGATGCTCCCGCTCACGGCATACGTTTATC
>NW_012026836.1:23844-25988 GCF_000956235.1 Wasmannia auropunctata
TCTTTATGGCGCGCTCTTGCTGGCGGATCTCAGAAAGGGCCCTCTCGGCACACCCACCGCTCAAAACACTGTTTTTGGCTGGATCCTGTCAGGTCCGATGACCCCCGTCGAATCGCAGCCTGACAGCGCGCCGTGATGCATTGCGATGCTGCTCTAGACACAAATCTTATATTACAAAAGTTCTGGCAGGACGAGGAGTTGCAGCAAATCCTGCCGCTTACCGCAGACGAAGCAAAGTGCGAAGCACACTTCGTAGCCAGTCATTCTCGTTCCCCCGACGGTCGCTATATCGTTCGTCTGCCATTCAAGGAAGGGCCTCCCTCAGGAATAGGCGCATCATTACCGATCGCTCGCTCACTATATGATCGCTCAGAGAAAAGATTACGGAACCGTCCGGACCTTCAAACGCAATATGATGACTTTCTCCGCGAATACGAAACGCTCGGTCACATGACCCTCGTTGAAGACGAGGAGGATACCGCGACTAATCACATATACATTCCGTACCACGCCGTGTTGCGCGAATCAAGTAGCACGACAAAGTTGCGCGTTGTGTTCAATGCATCGTGTAAGACTCGTGATGGCACTTCACTAAATGATTACTTGTTGATCGGTCCTAAACTGCAGGCGGACCCTGCTTCGATCCTTTTACGTTGGCGTCAATGGCGCTACGTTTATATGGCGGATATCACTAAGATGTTTCGCCAAATCTCGGTCGATCCAGCTGATAGAGACTTTCAGCGAATTCTGTGGTGATCGCATGCCAATTCACCTATAAAATCGTTTCGTCTCAATACAGTAACGTACGGTCTAGCGTCTTCGCCGTATCAAGCGCTATGCGTTTTACAACAGCTCGCGCGCGACGACGGTCCGGAATTCCCACGCGCGGTCTCTGTCTTAGCAAATTCTCTATACGTGGATGATATGCTGTTCGGTGACGATGATGCTCACGGGTTAAGAACCACGCGCGATCAATTGATAAACTTGCTAAACCGTGGAGGATTTCAACTACGTAAGTGGACCGCGAACTCCTCCGAACTCTTGTCAGACATCCCGGTCGCGCATCAGGACTTGATCACGCATTTTCTAGCAAAGAACGACAACCTTAAGGTCCTCG
The DNA here is from genome assembly GCF_000956235.1 of Wasmannia auropunctata. Taxonomy (NCBI): domain Eukaryota; kingdom Metazoa; phylum Arthropoda; class Insecta; order Hymenoptera; family Formicidae; genus Wasmannia; species Wasmannia auropunctata. The sequence continues at coordinate 24,962 of NW_012026836.1, forward strand.
GGCTATCGTGGCTGCCGAAAGAAGATTCCTTCTATTTCGTGATTTCGCACTCGCAGGCAGGCCTGACAAAACGCCTCATTCTTAGGACCGTAGCGCAATTGTACGACCCGCTCGGCTGGGCCGCCCCCACCATTATCACAGCAAAAATCCTCCTCCAGGAACTCTGACTCCTAAAGGGAGACTGGGACGATCCGGTCCCCCCCGAAGTAGCTCAGAAGTGGCTAACTTATCATGCTGATCTACCTCAGCTCAGCTCCGCTCGCATCCCCAGGTGGATCGGGCACTCGAATGATAGCCTCGGTGTCGAAATCCATGGATTCGCCGATGCTTCCAATCGTGCCTACGCAGCCGTTGTTTATCTTCGCGTTCTTCAACCGTCCGATCGCGTTCAAGTTAACTTACTCGTGGCAAAGACGAAAGTTGCACCGCTCAAAACATTAAGCATTCCGCGCCTCGAACTAAATGCTGTCGTGCTCCTTTGCCGTTTAATGAAGTGGGTGTTAAGCTCCTTGCAATTGTCAGATCCTCCCTTGTATGGATGAACCGATTCCATGATCACGCTCGCGTGGCTCAAGCAGCACCCATCGCGATGGCAGACGTATGTCGCCAACCGCGTATCCGAGGTACAAACGTTGCTCCCCGCGATCCGTTGGCGTCACGTGGCATCACGGCACAATCCCGCCGATTGTGCCTCGCGCGGCATCTCCGCGTCAGAATTAGTCGCTCATAAACTGTGGTGGTCAGGACCACCGTGGTTGCAAAACCCGCGTCCTCCTGGCCCACTCAGGAGTCCGCTCCACCATTTGATTCAATCTCGGCTCCGATAACTTCAGAAGCGAGAAAGTCGGCGGTTCTTCACGTGGAATCCTATGCGGAGTGGGAGTTTCCGAAGGATTGCTCGACTTGGACTAAACTAGTCAGGGTCACCGCCTGTCCATCGCTTTATCGCATCATTAAGACGTAGACGCCTCTCGCTCGCTCCTGTGGACTCGCCGACCCTCACGGTCGCCGAGCTCCAGTTCGCTGC
>NW_012026836.1:26008-27938 GCF_000956235.1 Wasmannia auropunctata
TTTCTCTCTGATATTTGTTTTCTCCCTGAGAGATTGTTAATTGCTCGTAATCCTGGACCACTTGTTGCTAGAACTATTTCGAAAGTTTCAGGAAACATTCTAAAATAAAAATGGATTTATTTTAAGCTCTATTCAGCTCTAATTGTAAGTAATCAATTAAAGAAAAATGTAGGTGATTGTTATGTATTCATTTTTTTAAATTATCCCAATTTATTTTTCAACATAAATATATATATTATTTACCGAAAATGTTCTTTGAAGACTGCTTTGGAGTAATTAGGAATAACTCGTTCCACGTAATCGATTTTTTCAATGACGAAGGTCTCCCCCGTGTTTCGCCAATCATTAACGCAGCATATATTATTTGCATCTCAATGTTTGATGACAAATCATCCTGTTCATCGGTTTGACTTTTGTTTGAACTGGTGTCAGTATAATCGCTATTTTCACTTAAAACATTATTCAATTCTCTTTCAACATTTTTTATTGACAAACATGTGCTTAAGGTTAATAACGTTTTTTCAGCGGGAGCGTCCATTTTTGTTTACAATCAACGCATCAAGAATCGTTCCGTTTTCATCGCGCATTATGCGCATCAACGAAACGAAACGACATTAATGCATTGCGCATTGCTGATGCTGTTGATGCGATCTATGCGTGAAACGGAACGCACCCCAGGTAGTTCGAGTAGCTACCGTGAAGACTTCTACGAGCACTGTACACATCACTATCGCGAAACTCTGTTCGCTACCTATTGAAAACTGTACCTAATGTATTATATCTAAATTCGGATTATATTGCGTTACAGTATCTTTATATAGTTTATAGATAATGTTTCATCTAGATTCATAAGTTTGTTTTCAAGGATTATTATGCTATAATTATAGCTCACATTATTTGTTATGTCAATTAAGTAACGCTAGAATCAATGCACCTAATCATGTTTACTACAGTCATGCTGATTATACTCATTAATACAGTCCGTTCAGTTAAAATTTTATTTTAATTGAAAGATATTCTTTCAATGCCGGGGGGCATGTTCATGCACATTTTCATGTAATTACTTGCGGCGCCCTCTTTACTTGTGATTGGCTGTTAGCCAGCGTGATCTGCATGAGGAGCGAAGTAGCCAAGATGGCGAATAAAGATTCTCAGAGGCAAGACGTGTTTTTATGTTATTTGTCATAAAAAGTAAAACCCAGCATCATTCCGTATTAACATAAACAAAATGATTTTTTTAAATAAAAAATTGCATTATAAATATTGAGTTTTTAAAAGTAAAATATTGGATATCAATTTCGACATTGTAGAAGGCAAAAAAATAAAACATTTGAAAAAGGTATGTAGGTTCAGTTTCTCCGGTCGCTACTGCATAAGTTAACAATTTTAAAATTTTAAAAATTCATAACTGGAAAATTTTAGATGCATTGGCACTAACGCAAATTAAGGCACAAATATTATTTGTCTCTAGAATTACGAACAAAATTGACATCAAAATCCGGGATATATTTCGTATAACGTTCCTTTGCTAAACATCGCTCATTATATTTAATTATTATAAGAATATATGTAAAAATTATTGAAATAAGAGTACTAAAACATTCTTCATAGTATAACAATTACATTTATATTAAACCGGGACATAAAGCGGACGTCCGTGGTATCTAAAAAGGATGTCCTCTGGATATACAACGCCCTATGGATATAAATTATATACAGGGTGTCCCGTAACGCTTAATTAATATTTCAAGGCGTGAAAGAGAATGAAATTTTGAACTAAAAGTTCCTCTTTCAATTTTGGCTCAGATCATTATTTACAGAGTTATTAACGAATAAAGTTAATCAATTAGATCGCGTTTAGCCGGAGTACGCAGGAGCGTAGCGTGCCGTATGTGCGGCTCTTCGCGCTCACTTCACATACATTCACCTG
>NW_012026836.1:27958-29714 GCF_000956235.1 Wasmannia auropunctata
AAGTATGGATAAAATCTCGTTGTCGTGAGCATGATTTCCAGCTTGATAAGAAGCATCTAGCAATCGAAGACGATTTACAAGTTCATTAGGATCATCCCAATGAACATAATCTATTTTATTGTTGGTCAGTCTCATGGCAGATGGTATACCAGCGCCTCTTTTTCTATATTTTTTACGAAATTTATCGGCATTTACAAGAGGTCCAATAATCTCTCTGTACTTTGTTCCGTTATTACCCATAATCGGTCCATGAGCGCTGTGATCGCGTCTGTGAGCGTTCGTCAATAGTAATATATCCTTATACATTAATTTATCGTTCGTGGTTAAAATCGTTTTGTTTGGTTCACTTTTAAAAACTTGAAACGACCTGTTAACTTCCAACGGACGCGTGGTTAGCTCTAGTCGGAGGACGTGTGGGTTGACAGGTCCGGAGACCGAATAATTTGCTGGCCGTTCTAATTTTACTTAATAGGCGAAATTTATTACAAGTTATATTTACAATAAGGAGAGTAGGCGTACCTCCGGGTTTACAGCGTACTGTGGATTATCCTTCGTAGATTCCGTCGCGGCGTGTGGCGTTCGGGAACCGCGTTTGAATCGCTCCACGAGGAGCGGGCGCGCGGATGGTTATATACGTAGCGCCTGTGCCGACGGCGGTCGGCGGGAGCAAGCAGCGACTTGTCCCCGGCGTTCAGGCGTTCCGTCGGAGGGATATGAGCGTGGCCAGCTGCGGCTGGTCGTGGTGAGGAGCGTCTCACCGCTTTCGCCCGAAGGAGCGGACGGCTTGTTCGACAGGCGGCAGCGGCCGACGGAGGTAGAACGCTTCCTACCTCCTGGTGTCGTAAAGCGTGGTATTGGAGTCGGATTGCGAACGTCGGATGTGCTGTGGTCAGCTCGGTTGCTTGGCCAGGTCTCTCTCTCGTACGTCGGCTCGAGCCCCTTTTATACCTGTTCCCCGGGGGCGAGCGCTACCCCGTGGCTTTCTTTTTTATTAGCCCGGGCTTTGTTTTAACTCCCCCTCTCGAGCGCTATTCTGTGGCGGAAGGTCTAAGCACGCGCGCTTGCCAAAGTCCGCGCGGCGCCGGGTGCACGTGTGCCCGTTCCGGCGTACGCGTGATGCCGGGTGCGCGCTCGCTTCGGTCGTCCCTGGCGGTGGTCGGGGTTTTCGCGTGCGGGCGCTTGCTTGCTATTTGAAATTATAAAGGGGCGCACCGCGCCCTTGAGCACAACCGGAGTTGCGCCTCCCGGTGACTGACAGTCAACCGGCTTCCCGACTGGCGTTTGTCGAGGAATGGTGCATTTTCGGGTGCACCGTTACAAACTAGTTCATATAATCCTGGCGTACTTTTGAACCTTACGCCACCTATGATCATTGAGTCATCAATATTGACATCGAAACGTTTGCTACCAAGCATCGTACCTTCCTCATCGAAATATACGCCATATACGTAATCCATATCCTTATGATGATTGTTGTGCCCGGGTGATTGAGGGGCACAATACGAGGATCCGACTCCGCGGGGGAACGGGACTTCGATTTATGATAAAACAACTCCGACACTTGATGTAAACTTTCACGACAATATAATTTCTTTATTTCACTTTACTACACTTTATTAGACTTTATTTTGTTTCACACCTTCACCTTATTTATTAAAGACAGAATAACTTTCACGGCACGAACGTCGTGCTCGAACGTGAATATTACGGACTTAAGGACTGACCGCCCGCGGCTTGTCGTTGCGCGTACTTATTA
>NW_012026836.1:29734-32465 GCF_000956235.1 Wasmannia auropunctata
TTGTATATTAAAGATAATGCCACTTAGGTTTTTTTATGATTTAACAACAGTTTCTTTTTCGAAGTCGTATTATATATTTAAGATACAAAGGTCTTATTTTTTTCAATTTGATACAATTTTTTCGAGGTAAAAACGTTAAAAAATATACTTGGCGGTTTTTTTTACATTTTCAATGTCTTTTTTCCACCGATTTCACTCATTTTTGCTAAATTTTTATTTTATTAATAATAAAATGATTTTGCGTGATCGTGTTATACATTAAAGATAATACCATATGAGTTTTTTTAAATTTAATACAACAGATTTTTTCGAGATATAATATTTATAAAATGATTTTAATGATTGTATTATACATTGAATACCAATTTGGTTTTTTTGATCAATTATAATAAAATATAGCGTCTACAAAACCATTTTATCCTTATTGTTTAAATATCAAGATAAACAAAACTACTTTAGAAAAATTATTTTTCAGTCATAATTAGTGTTACATTCCTAAAAACCTATTATTCACACAAATACAAAATATTTATTTTATTTTGTCTTTTCTACTTTACATTTTAATATTTATTTCTTATTTATTTTATTACATTTTATTTTTGTTTCATTGCATTTTATTTATTATTTTATTTGTTTCATTCTTTATTTGTTTATTTATTTGATTTTATTTATTTTACTTATATCATTCCTTATTTTTTTGTTTAATTCATTTTATGTTCTATTTCATTTTATTTTTTATTTAAGTTATATACAGGGTGGTTCATTTTAATCCATCCAGTCAAATATCTTGAAAAATAAGCACACTAGGAAAAAATGTTTCAGACAAAAGTTTTCGAGGGGGACGTAAGATGATAACATTGGTTTGACCCTGAGTGGCGTCGTCAAGGTCAGGACAAGGTCACTTTGAATTTTTTAAATGGAACCCCCAATTTTTCATTATATGTTCTTATAGCACGCCTCGAGAACTTTCCAAAACACATAAATAAAATATTTTTTTATGAAATAAATCTTGAGTTATGAAGCTTGAAAGTTGGAGTACTGTCGGCATTAGCATCATCCAAGGTATCCAAATACTAGCTAAAACCTTTTGAATGTTGTTCAGGACCATGACATTGATAAAGATCAACGACCTTGGCCATCTTTAGCTAGTGTTTGGACACCTTGGATGATGCTAATGCCAACAGTACTCCAACTTTCAAACTTCATAACTCAAGATTTAATAAAAAAATATTTACACTCGATGTTTATTTTTTGCTCCTGAACGGTTGAATATAACCAGGTTTGCGGTTCCGCTAGTGTGATCCACAACGTGGTGTTTGATAATACGCGTCTCCTTTCGCAGTTTTGAAGCTGTCCCAGTAGGTTAACGAAAATTTGCACCTCGCACGGTGCGTCCGCCCTAGTATGATAGACGGGTAAAGTTCGCTCGCAAGTATAAGTGGCATCCTCTCGAATGCAATTGGCTAATTCCTTCTCGCTCGGTAGCATATAATGATGATTATCTTTGTCGCCATTAAGGGCTGATTTACTTTTAAGAATGCAAATTTATTATCGCGTTCCACTGAGGGAAAAGGAATTGCCTTAACAATTTTGTATGACGGGTATGCTATCACGGGAAATCTAAGTATCGTGTAAATGTTCGGTGCCGCGTAGTACGCGTTTATTTTAATATAATTCTGTATCGTCTGCCAATTTTCCAACTGTATTCTAAAAGGAAAGTGCAGTCCCTTGGTTAACTGTGCCGCGGCTTCTCTCAATTCCGCGACGATAGTCTCTAGCGGCAGTAATCGTGTTATTATCAGTCCGTTGTTCGCGTATGTTATATAGTCAATTATATTTTCTACGTCTTTGGTCAAGTCCGCGATTATCGTCGTCAGGACGAATAACTGTTCGTCCATGTCTTCGCGTTGCGTAAATTTCGCTAATTGCCACTCCATTCGGCGGGTTACGTTTAATATTAGATTTTCGTTATAATCTACGGCTTGCTCTACATCGGTTAAATGTCCTAACGTAGCGTTTAATATTTTTAATTGATTTTTTACGGCGTGCTGTAACGTCTGTTGGTTATTCCGACTTAGCGTTAGCTGTTCGTCTATTAGTTTTGCGTCATCCGCATCCATTATGCCGAATAACGTTTTTCCGACGGTGCCTATGGCGTCTATTAATCCGCGTTTGTTATTGGTTGGTTTATACAATCCGTCAAGGTGATTTATTAGTATTGTCAGCATGTCATTGTCTTTTTCCATTATTCGCAAAATATTTGTACACATTTGTTGTACGTTCGTCGCGAGTACGCTTCGGCATCGGTCTTCGGTCCTGTGTAAGTGATTTTGAATCTGCCGAAACCTGACACCTATCGCGGCGATGTCTAAACGTATCGCGAGTCTCCACGCGGACTCAGCTTGATTAAGTTGTCCGATTTCTTCGTAATATATGCCGGGTGTGTGTGTGAAACTTTCCCAGCGGTAAGAGTGTATTGGTGCCGGTGTCATCTTTATCGGGCACCAGGTCGTCAGCAACCTGCAAGGTAAGGATGCTTATTCTTTGAATCCTTATCAATTTTTTGTTCCCTGGTCGCTTCTTTCTGTCGCGAACGACCAGTCTGCTCCAGGCCTTTAGTGAGCTCGCTTTATTTTGTGCTTAATAAATTCGATTAATCATGAGGTGCTTGCGGTGCAACCGGTTTTTTGCGTCCCAGTACGTGCGATAGTTGCCTGCGCACGTACTGGTT
>NW_012026836.1:32485-34406 GCF_000956235.1 Wasmannia auropunctata
TTTGACCAATGTTTTCNCAAAATTTTCTATGTCATAATTTTTTTGAGCAGTGTATTTAGCTTTTGTAACATACATATACAAACCCCCATTCCAGAGAAATAAAAGTGTGTTCTTTGGAAGTATGTTTCTTTTTCTCCTTTATATTTCCGTTCTCTTTCTACAAGCGATTAAAAAATGATAATTTTTGAGTTATGTTAATGTTGTAACAAATAAGCGATATTTTTTTAAAATACTCAATATGATTTATCTTGCTCTCAATTAAAAAGACAAAGGTAAAATTATATATTATGAAAGATAACATTATTCTTTATCATTGCAAGTATACATACGCTTTCTTCTCACATACACGCACGTACAGGCAATGTTTTTGTTATTAAAATTATTTATAATTTATCTATAATAAATCATGCAAAATTATGTATTAAGAAAGATAGAATTTTATTTTTTCGTATTTTATTATATATCGATGAATGTATTATTATATCAATGACAATCCATTTTTGTGTACATTGGAATATCAATATTAATAAGCTAGTTAATTACAAATTGTATTTGCACAATAAATCGCACGTATTGATACAAATATTAAATACGTAACGAACGTAATATGATTTAGGCTGTTTTTTTATATTTCTTTTTCCTTCTGCTTTCCTTCTTTCAATACGAATACGGGCAGCTCTTTGTGCCAATGCAATCACAAGCGCATTGATATTTCCGCTTGGTGGAAGAACTGATGCATCCACGACATACAAATTTTTTATATTGTAAACTCATTATATTGTAAACTCATTTTATTTATTATATGTATGTATTTTAAAAAGTTACTTAATTATTTAATTAATTAAAGTAATGATAATTTATTATTTTTACTGTATCAGAACGTTTCACAGTGTATTAAGGTGTTTTAGAGTGAGGTGGGGGTGGGGGTGGGGTGGGGTGGGGGTGAGGTGAAAGTGATACATGTGGGTGGGTGTAAGTGTAGTAGGTCATACAGGGACGAAATGGGATGTATTAAGACTTTGTAGTGGGTGGGAGGGGGGGTGGAAAGTGTTGGCACGAATAGCGTAGGTGGAGATGAGTATGGGTGTATAGGGTGCTTGAGGGTTTGTATAGGCGTATACGAGTAATGAAAGTCGATTTACACCCGGACACCACGGACACCGGGACGACGTTTCTTACATATATTTTCCCCCATTTTGACATAAAACTTGAAATATCTCTCTTAATATTCAACTTAGAAAAAAATAAAAACACTTTTATTACATAATATGACCCCAAGCAATCGACTAAGCCTATTAAAAATTTCGTCCACTTAGCCGTTTTTTAGATATGATCATCGTGCCTCCGCTCAACTCGATGGTTGGGGTAAAGAGACACAGCTCGGTCTCACGACCCGTATGCACGCGCGCGCATACTTGGCGTGAGACACTACCGTGTCTCTTGATAGTCAATTATATTGTTACGCCCGGGGCGGTGAATATCGCGTTCACGCACTCGCTCGCGTAACGTACGCGCTTCCGCACTCGCGTTCGCGCACGCGCACCGGAAGGCTGCGGGAGGAATAAAAGGAACACCAAATTAAGAAAACAAGGAACACGCTTTATTGTAATGACTGTGAACAAATAACGCAGCGAATAGATAGAACAGAGCACAGCACGTCCGCACGGCACGACGGCTCGTCTCCAAATCTGATACGTCATCCGTTTGACAGATGACAACGCGTCGTTAGGGAAACATCTGACAGCTGGACCGGCTCGCTGGTACATCGAACGACGCGGGCGTAGGCACGGGCGTAACACTGCCCTCCCTTTTCCAGATTGTCGTCCCGACAATCAAGGTTCACGTTATAGCGATCAGGGCTTTCTTCTAAAGGACTCCAGGATTTCCCGATGGTTTCCAGCTCTACCCTAAGCTGCTGCAA
>NW_012026836.1:34426-36225 GCF_000956235.1 Wasmannia auropunctata
GTGATCCTGGATCGGTTACATTGAATAGCCATATTAGAGGTCGATGATCCGTCACGATTTTAAATTTTATTCCGTATAGGTAGGGGCGATAATGTTTTACAGCCCACACTATTGCTAATAGTTCCTTTTCAGTAGTGCTGTAATTTTGTTCTGCTTTATTTAAAATTCTACTTGCATAGGCGATCGGTCGGTCTTGGCCCACCGGCCCTTGTGAGAGCACGGCTCCGATCGCGTAATCTGAGGCGTCTGTCGTTACCAGGAATTCCTTCGTGAAGTCCGGGTAATTTAGTACCGGCGCGGTGGTTAGCTTTTCCTTTAAAGCTGAAACGCGTGTTGTTGCTCCGCCGCCCAGTCGAATTTCTCCCCTTTTTTGTTAATTTTGTCAAGGGTTTAGCAATTCGCGAGAATTCCTCGATAAATCGTCGGTAATATCCCGCGAGTCCAATGAATGATTGTACGTCCCTGACTGTTTTAGGAATGGGAAATTTTGTTACCGCCTCTAATTTTGACGGATCCGGCGAGATTCCCCGGTCCGTTATTACATGACCTAGGTAGATCACTTCCTTCCTGAGGAATTCGCATTTATCGGGCTGCAGTTTCAATTTACTGCTTCGTAAGCGCTTGAGCACTGCGACGAGTCTCTCGTTGTGCTCTTTTAAGTTTGCTCCGTATATCACGATATCATCTAAATAAACTAAACATTTTAACCCTTGCAATCCTGTTAATACGGAATTCATCAGGCGTTGAAATGTCGCTGGCGCGTTTTTTAGTCCAAACGGCATTCTGTTATATTCGTAGTGTCCATACGGCGTCGAGAAGGCCGTCTTATTTTTATCCTTTTCTGCCATCGGGATTTGATGATATCCCGACGCAAGGTCTAACGTCGAAAAATATTTCGCATTGCCTAATTGATCTAGGATATCGGTTATATTGGGTAGCGGAAAGGAATCTCCTATGTGAGATCGTTAAGTTTCCTAAATCTACCACGATTCTTAATTTGCGTTTCCCTGACGCGTCTGTTTTTTTCGGCACTACTAGCAGTGGCGCATTCCACTGGCTTGTGCTGGGGCGAATAATTTCGTCCGCCAGCATCTTGGCGATTTGTTTGTTGACTTCCTCTTTATGTTTTTCGGGTAGTCGATACGGTCTTCTATTTACCGGTGCGCAATCCGCACGGGTCGCTATTCGTGAGACACTGCATTGTGTGTGTAAGCGCATCGTTTTCTAAATAAAATAAATCGCAATAGTCGTCCATATACTTAGCAAGGCCTTCGTTTCTTCCTTGTTTAAGTGTGTCAATCGTAATTGCTGACGCAAGCGTTCCTGCCGCTCCATCACGGTCTCGGCGCTCTTGCCGTTCTCGCTATCTTTTTCTATCGCATGCACGGCCGCGGGGTCGCTCACCGGCACGTCATCTAATATCGCAAGCGGTGTCGTTATCTCTACCGCCTCCGTTGTCGTATTAATTACGGCAATCGGACATACATTTTCCTTCGGTTCTACTAAACAGCTCCCTATGAATACTCCGGCCGTAATTTCTTCCGCCTGCACTACACCGATTTTATTTTTGTCGGTTCTAGCCCGTATAATTGTTTCGCTACGGGGTGCTAGCGCGTATTTTTCAAATGCCGTTTCGGGATGTAATTTAAGAACCGTGTCTCCGATGCGCACGTTTTTGTTCTTGAGATCGCATTTAGCTGCGTGCTTCATTAAAAAGTCTATGCCAAGTATTCCTTCGTAATTAGTCGGAAAATCATCCCGTACTACATACATGGTGTGCTTAATTTTTTGATCTCCGA
>NW_012026836.1:36275-39607 GCF_000956235.1 Wasmannia auropunctata
AAAAAGGACAAAGGCAAGAAGACGTCAAGCAACAATAACTCTAGTGGTGCTGGTGGCAGTGATTTTGCCTTTGCTATGGAAGTTGAGAACACTGAGTGCGAACAGGATGTTTGGCTTATGGACTCGGGAGCTACGAATCATTACTGTCTACATCGAGAATGGTTTGTTACCTACGAAGTTTTTGCAAAACCTCTCACGGTTCTTGTTGGTAATAACTCGACAATGCTTGCTGTTGGAAAGGGAAGAATCAATACTGAGGCTCTGGTAAATGGAGAGTGGTTGACCTGTCACATTGATAACGTTTTACATGTTCCAGACGGCCGTCGCAATCTGATGTCACTTAGTCTTATTCTGGACAAAGGTTTGAATATGCGAGTGAATCGGAAGAGGTGCGAGTTTGTCAAGGATGGAGTTGTACGTTTATGTGGAGAGAGGTATGGAATGCTGTATAAATTGCATATCCGTGCAACAAGCAATACCTCTTGTGAGGTTAACCTGGCGTCTGCTGAGTCTCTTCAAGTGTGGCACGAGCGCTTAGGTCACCAAGACAAACGTCATGTCGCAAGGTTCCTGCGAGATCGTGGTGTGACAGTCATCACCGATGACTCTTTCTGTGCGGCGTGTGTCGAGGGGAAGCAGCAGAGGGTTACCTTCAAGTCGAGAACGCAACGTGCAACTAGAGCTGGTGAAATCATGCACGCTGATGTCTGCGGGCCAATGGAGGAGCAGTCTTTGGGCGGCGCTAAGTATTTTGTCTGTTTCACCTGTGATTACTCGAAGTTTCGCATTGTAAAGTTCCTGAAAGAAAAATCTGAGGTTGTCGCTACAGTCGAGGAGCTTTTGAAGTTTGTTGAAAATCAATGTGGACGTCCGTTACGCGTATTCCAGAGTGATGGAGGACTTGAGTTTAATAACGAGAAGATGAAGAAGCTCATGAAAGCCAACGGAGTCCAGCTTGTGATTACCAACCCTTATTCTCCAGAGCAGAATGGATGTGCGGAGCGTACCAATCGCACAATCGTGGAATCTGCACGCACAATGCTTTTAGCGAAGAAATTGCCTAAAATACTGTGGGCTGAAGCGGTCAACACAGCTGTCTACTTACTCAATAGATCTGGTCCTACTGGAGAAAGTGGAAAAGCACCGTATGAGATTTTTACTGGAAAATCCGTGAACTTGCATCAGTTGCACGTGTTTGGAACCAGCTGTTTTGTACAAATTCCAAAGGAGCGACGACGCAAATGGGATGCAAAGGGAAAGCCAGGAGTCTTGGTGGGTTATTCTCAAGATATCGACGGCTATCGAGTCTGGACTCGAGGTGAGAAGACTGTCGCCAGGAGCAAGAACGTGATTTTTGAGCCTGAAGCTGGTGGAAGGACTGTTGCTGTCGTGTCTACTGATTGTGAGCCGAAGACTAAGGTAGTTGAGCCAGTGGAACTTCATCCTGGAAGGTTTAGAGCCGATGAAATGCCAGATGAGTCTGTGGAGAACGCAAGACCGAGTATTATCATGAAGCCTGAGATTGACGCAGAACGTGAGATTCAGTCTGCCAGTAGAAAGCAGGCAAGTAACAATGTGCCTGCGGTTGAGAATCAGAAACGTTTGCGAGACAGGAGCACTTTACGTCCACCAGAACGATACGGTGAGATGTGTGTGGCTGAGCTTGAACCGAGAAGTTACAAGGAAGCAATGGAGTCTGTCGAGAGAGAGTCGTGGAAAGAAGCGATGCAAGAGGAGCTTCAATCATTGGCTGAGAACTCTACTTGGGAATTGACGGAGTTGCCTTCCAATCGTCGAGCCATCACGAATCGTTGGGTGTTTAAGGTCAAAAGGAATCCTAATGGCAGCGTTAGCCGACATAAGGCTAGACTGGTTGTGCGCGGTTTCAACCAGAGGCCAGGTGTGGATTTCCAGGAGACTTTTAGCCCAGTAGTACGATTCGATACTCTTCGGTCGGTGCTAAGTGTTGCAGTCGCTGAGCGTTTGAAACTCGCTCAATTTGACGTGAAGACGGCGTTCCTTAACGGGAACCTATCTGAGGACATCTACATGACACAACCCGAGGGATTCGCAGATGGCAGCAATCGAGTGTGCAAATTAAAGCGGAGCTTGTATGGACTCAAGCAGTCACCCCGCTGCTGGAACTATCGATTCAAGGAGGTTGTGATGGGACTTGGCTTGGCGGAAAGTAGTGCGGACCCTTGTTTATTCATCAGAAATGTCAATGGTAACAAGCTGCTCGTAGTTCTGTATGTCGATGACGGACTGGTGGCGGCGACAAGGCAGAGTGACATTGATGAGTTCTTGAGAGAATTGCAGTCAAGGTTCAAAATTACAATTGAGAAGTTTGGCTGCTTCTTGAATCTGCAGATTGCTCAAGATGCTGACGGGTCAATAACAATCCATCAGAAGGGTTATGCCGAGTCAGTACTGCGTCGTTTCAAGATGGATGGAGCAAACCCGGTGTCCACTCCTATTGATCAGTATATTCATCAGAACACTGCGGATGCTATTCTGTCATCGGCGCCGTATCGTGAGGCGGTTGGCTGTCTCATGTACCTGGCGGTGGCCACCCGGCCAGATATTGCTTTTGCTATCAACTACGCATCGCAGTTCTTGGAGAAGCCGGAGACGAAGCACTGGGAATTGGTGAAGAGGATCTTACGGTACGTGCGAGGATCATCATCTACGGGGATTCGCTATTCGGCGAGCTTAGCATCTGGAGAGCTGCATGTGTATAGTGACGCTGATTATGCAAGTGATCCGCAAACGCGTAAGTCTGTCAGTGGCATGATCAGTGTGTATTGTGGCGGTGCCATTACGTGGGCGAGTAATCGGCAAAAGTGTGTCAGTCTCTCGACAACCGAGGCTGAATACGTTGCTGCGTGCGAAGCGGCGAAAGAAGCAGTGTGGTTAAAGCGTCTGTTTGAAGATATTTCGCCTTTAAAGTCTGTGCCAACGTTGATCGTAGATAGTACCAGCGCTATGAAATTGTCTAAAAACCCTGAATTTCATAAGAAAAGTAAGCACATTGATGTGCGTTACCATTATTTGCGAGATCAAGTTGTAAATGATCGTTTGTGTATGACGCATGTGTGTAGTGAGCAGCAAGTAGCTGACATTTGTACGAAGCCAATTCCGCGAATTCAGTTTTGCTACTTGAGATCTCTCATTGGAATGTATTAAACAAATTTTATTTTTGTATTGTATCGTTTAGTAGTCATTCAGTTGTTAAAAGAGAGATCAATCATCTTAAATTGTAGGGAAGTGTTGAGAAATAACAATTTAGGATGTCAAGTCCGTTCGTATGTGCCTGTGTATGATTGGATGAG
>NW_012026836.1:39657-41601 GCF_000956235.1 Wasmannia auropunctata
TGTTCTGTCGAACTGCCTGTCGAACCGATACACCTGTTCTGTCGAACTGCCTGTCGAACCGCCTATCTGTTCTATCAAACCGCTATTAGTTTAACTACAAAGAAAATCATATTCTTTCGCGACCTTCATTAGTTAGATATATTATACGCATCAAAGATAAAAATAAACGTGTCAGCATTCGCCGCATCTCAATGTCATGGTAATGTTACGAAGACACATAGTATGAAACCATCATCAAACCGCCTATCAAACCGATACCCCTGTTCTATTGAACCAATACCGCTGATCTGTCGAACCGATACCGCTGATCTGTCGAACCGATACACTTGTTCTGTCAAACTGGCTGTCTGTCCAATCGAACCACCTGTCGAACCGATACACCTATTCTATTGCTTTTGTTCCTAACTGCATAGAAATGTTTTTTCATTCGCAACCATCGCCAGGTAGAAATTTGATCCGCGTCAAAGATGAACGTGTCTCGCACACATCTCGATATGTAGTAATGCCATATACATGTACGATCTTAACTACAAGGAAAGGGAAAGAAACATAATTTTAAAATTTTCACATTTTATTGATTACAATATTATACATTTTATTGTTTTAATGATGGTGTGATCACCAGTTATATATTTTAAATACATTTTGTAATGCGCAATTTTTAATATGTTTTCCACAGCGTATTAATAATACTTAGATTATTCAAAGAAACTACATCTTTGTAATCGGCATCCAGAGTTTCAATGACTACATCGTCTCTCGCATCGAGCATATTACCGAGCCATTTTCGTTTTTGATGTCCTTTAACGTACACGATAGCCTCGTCGGTATCATTCCCTTTACTAAACACAGCTGTTGCAATCAGGCGTTTCGCCATGCAGTACGGAATCATCCCGTCTTCCCATCTCAATCCATGGTGATAAGCAATCAACCAGGAAGCGCCAGATTTGTCGAATTTTGTAAAGAATTCCATGGCATGGGACTCGCAAAAATGTAATGCGAAAGAACTATACCTTTTCTCAGGACCGCCACTTCTTTCACGATAAATCTCTTCCCAACGGTGAATCCTTGCAGATCTACAAACGTTGGTACAATCATGACGAGTAATCTATCGAAACTGTGTCCTCCTCGCGAATTGTCGCAGTTTTATCTCGAATAATGAGAATATTTGCAGACGTGACAATTTATGTGATTTTGCGCATAACGTTGGACAGTGGGCAATATTCAATCACGCGATCGTGTAAGATGAGACAATAGGTTGTAGTTTTCTCCGGCACATTTTCTTTACAGTCAAATTCTATTCGCACATCCACGGTAGCGCTCTTGACGGACTCGTTTTGTCGCGGGCAGTCAATGACTACAAAAGGTCCATTTTCCAAAAATGAACCTATGGTTAACAGCGTTTCATCGTTTGTACATCCGTAATAAGTTTTACGAAAACGAGCATATATCAAACAGGATGGCGCATCTGTTTTTATCAAAGTCTAGATTTATGTCGACGTACGGATAAAATTCCAAATTTAAATAAAGTTTCACATTGGTTAATTTACATTCAGCGAATAAAGAAGCATCTTTAGACATGACGTTCTTTCGACCAGTCTGCAAGGCAAAGGTAACGTATCGTGGTTTTTCTAGTTGCGTTGCAGTCTTCAGAGCCCATGAATGCTTGGTAGTGCTCTGCAACAAGAAGTATTCGTACAGATCCCACGAGCGAAAACTCACGCTCAGATATCGGCCGCTTTCCAAAGCTCATAGCATGGACAGTTTATTGACCTCGTTTAACATGACGTGAGGCATTCGTCATTGCAACTTGTGTATTTCGACTTTAGGCTCAGTCGCGGCGTCTTCCACAAGACAATTGTTATCGTTGCGCGCTCGTATCAAAATCAATTCGTGCCGAGCGTTAACAACCACACGTTTGTAATCCTCACAAAAGCCCAGCAA
>NW_012026836.1:41621-46744 GCF_000956235.1 Wasmannia auropunctata
GCACAATAGTTTGCGTTTCCTCTCGGAGCCCCATATGAAAGACTTCGAGAGCTATTCCTTGAACGGTCTCTTGGACCCCTAGCTTTTGCTCTGTTGTTCTCGGTTTACCTTCTATGATAGCTTGGTAAAATTCAATTGATAGTTTCTCTACGCGCGTTCCGTAATCGCGCGCGCTACTCGCCAGGCTTTTGCCGCTGTGCGCAGAGTTCGTTTTGGAGATGTGCTGCGCTTCGCTTTGCCAAGTAGCACGCTTCTATCTCCTGTTTTAACTGCGCGTATGAGCGAATGTCCTTAGTTTGGAAGTCGTACATGGCCTTCCCGGTTAGCTTAGTGCCTAGGATCGCTCTTACTAACGCGTTTTCTTTAGCCGGGTCTATCTCTTTTATCGCGTAATCGCACGCGTTTAGAAACTCCCGTACTTGCTTCCGCGACGATCCGTCTGTTTTCGGAATCGATTCTCGCGCTTCTTTTAATTTTATATATCGTCTCCTGTTCCGCGTTGGTTTCGTACGTCGTCGCCGGTGCGCCCGCACGTTGTGTCGAGCGTCGCGTTGACCGGCGGGCGTCGAGTTTCTCCGCGGTTCTCATTCCGTGAGCCTTCTATCTGGTCTACACGGTATTGTAGCGCCTGCATTGCCGCGAGTAAATCGCCTAATACGGCGTCGCGGCTAGTCCCGGGCTGCCCTGACGCACGCGGGACTGCTAATCCTCGCAGTCGATTTATTTCTGCGTCTATGTCTTCGCTAGTCGGCGGTAGATCGATCTTCTGTTCGGGCGGTGTATTAGGCGGCTGGCGCGACATTTCTAGTTGCGTCGCGTCTCTTGATGCCGTATAAAATTCCTCGGGATCGAATACGCTACTGTCGTACGACGTCAGCGAGAACTCCCTTCTAAGCGAGAGCCTGCTTACCGCACGTCTGAATATGCGGATGCGGCGTACTGTGGGTGCAGTCTGTTCGTATCTTGTCCGTCTGTCTGTATTATGCTTGTGTCAAGTCGTCGAATTGAAATTCGCGTTCTATTACGACGTTAGGGTGGAGCTCGGTTCGCTCTCGGCTGAGCTCTCGTCAGAATAGCACGCGTTTAAATTTCTACGCACGCTGTCCCTAATGTCGCGAACTGCTTCTTCTACCACTCGCACGGGGTTTACCGGAGTAGGTATAAGCGCGCGCGTGCTGGTTCGCTATGCAAAGGACGTATTTCTGTTGCGTTGTTCCCTATCTGCGCCTTCCGACATTGACTATTTTCGCTATCTTAATTTCTACGGACTTACAATATAACCGCTAATCGCATGTTGTCCGCTGTCTGCTTTCGTAGTGGTGTCTGTAGTTGAGCCGTTGCGGTAGGTCGGTGCCGTCTCAGGTTACGCGTCGGGCGTCGCGCTTGTGGCTGCTACCGGGTGACTCGGGCGTGCTGCTATCGGCTTGGCTTCGGCTGCTTCGTGCTCGCTCGATCCTTCGCCTTATTAATCGCACTCGTTCACTTTTTGTTTCAGGTGACCAGAGATGTCGGCTGCAGGTCCTGTTCCTTCCGGATGCGGATCCCACCGCTGCCACCAAATTGTTGTGCCCGGGGGTTGGTTGATGGGCACAATACGAGGATCCGACTCCGCGGGGGAACGGGACTATACTTGTTTTAAATAACTCCGACACTCTGTTACTCTTTTTAAAATATAATCACTTTTATTTCACCTTTTAAATTCACAGACTCTTATTTTATTTAACACCTTCACCTTTACGATAATGTAAACAGAACAATTGTCACGACACGAACGTCGTGCTCGAACGTGATTATGACGGACTTAAAGACT
This sequence comes from Wasmannia auropunctata, assembly GCF_000956235.1. Taxonomy (NCBI): domain Eukaryota; kingdom Metazoa; phylum Arthropoda; class Insecta; order Hymenoptera; family Formicidae; genus Wasmannia; species Wasmannia auropunctata. The sequence goes on from NW_012026836.1 coordinate 43,432, forward strand.
GACCGCCCGCGGCTTGTCGTTGCGCGTACTTATTGCTACGCGTTGCCGCGTCAGCGCTCAGCATTTTGATAATTGCATTGCGCGTTCTCGGTACGTCGCGGTCAACGTCCTTTGATTTATTGTAATTTTTTAATACAACGATATTGCTTATTTTACGCCGAATGCCTAACCGGCTCGAAAGCTTATTAATTGATTCTTAAAATGCTGATTGTTGCGAGGGCATCGGCCTCGCGACAGTCAGATCTAGATCTTCGAGCGCTTCCAGAATTCTCCCCCCCCCATGTGGCACGTACGTGCCGACCCCCAAACCGCGTTATGCGAGATGAAATCACCGCCAAAAAAGACCTTCCCCGCAAATTGCGAGAAGAAGCCCTCCCATTCCCGCACAGAGATATCTCCGCCTGAAGGAGAGCGGTAGCATGAGACGATCGTAACCGTCTCCCCGCCCATATAAATCTCTACCGCGCAAGCTTCCACTTTGCCAATTGTCAATGTCTACCACCCTCCTATATTTCATGCCATTCCTTATGGCGATGAGTACTCCCCCCCTCTGCGGTCCACCCTGTCCTCCCTCACTATGTTGAAACCTCTCACCCGAAATAACTTTTCGGGGGACAGCCACGTCTCTGAAATAAGCATAATATCGAAATCTGTGCAATGTTTGGAAAGCTCGTTCAGCCTGGGTAAGACTGACTTTGCGTTCCACTGCAAGATCCTAAGCCCATCGATCCTAGGGTTGTTTTTTAGTGCCATTTCTAACTAACTTATTGGTAGGGACGTTGCCCTTGGGATTAATCGCTACATGTAAATCTATGGTACGCTTAATTCTATCACATAATGTCTCTATGTCTGGAACAGCCATGATCAGGTTGATGAGGTCAGTCAGCCGGTCCCTGATACTCTTTTCCACTCCGTTGGCCAAAACCGCACTGGCCAGTCGTCCGTCCGCCGCAGGCATCTCTTTCCTCGTGCGCGCCTCGCCCCCTCCATTTCCTTTGCCGGGGAGCGCAGGGAAATCCCTCAGCGATTTGGTCGGGACAGGTCTGCGGCCCTCGTTCTTTTCTATCAACGCTCTCGCCTCTAAGAAGGGCAGGTTGTCATAGGCCATTGTTTTCGCGATCTCTGAGTGCTTTTTATAGACGGGACAGCTTCTGTCTAGGGTGCTATGGGTTCCGTCACAGTTGATACATCTTTTTTCCGATGTTCAGGGAGCATCCCTCGATGCGCGGTGCTCGCCAGAGCACGTGAGACACGCTTCCGGTTTTTCACAATATTTGCTGATGTGCCAAGCGGCCACACTTATAGCAGAGTCTTACAGATTGGACATACGGCGTCACCGGGAGGATAGCCCTGAGGATGGACACCCTTTCCCGGATCGTTTCGCCTCTGATCTCTAGACACACGGTTTCAGAGTTCTCGAGGGTTCTGGTTAGTAGATTTTTTCTTTTTAATCTGAACATACTGGAAACCACAACGTTCGTATTTTCTCCCTCGATTATCTCCTTAAGCTCAGCCTCCGTCATATCCGTCGGGATCTCTCTGACCACCACCTTCCTGCTATGTTTATATCTTGGGATATACGCACTGATGCCCGCGTCATGCACGAACTTGTTGGAGAGCGCGCTGTTCGCCATGGTTTTTTATGAAAACGTGGCTTTCCACGTGTCCCTCGAGTATTTAACTACCTGCGTAAATTTCACATTGCACTTATCAAGGATCTTCGATATTTTAACCAGGGAGGTCGTTGCCTTACCCGCCGCGGTCTCCGATTTCACGCGGAAAAAGACGATGTACGGCGCCAACGAGAACGCATCGTACCTCAACCTTCTCTCGCTAGCCTTCGTCACCGCGCCAGACCCATTTCCCGGCTTGGCCACTGCCGACGTACTTGTACCCGGCTCCGATATCCGGGAGTGTTCATTGCTCTTTCTCTTCGGCCCTCTCGGTACGGATGAGGCCATTGCTGGGCCGCCGTCCGACAGCGCCACGTCGCCCTCGTCTGTCGTCACATGTCCTCTCTTCACGCCGCTCCGCGTATCCACCTCCATCTTATCGTCTCTTACTTGGGTCATCCCGCTATTTTGGTCCGCGCACTCCCTAATAAAGACGCGAAAGTCCTCTCCTATCTTCTCATAACTTGGCGACGGCACATACTCACCCTCGGGCGAGCATGTGTCGCGGGGGTTATGTTTCCCCAATTTGATTGTTTCACACGCTAATACAAAAATACCACGATCTTCACTCGCGTAGGACTCCCGGGGAGCCAGAATTGTGGGGGGTTTCCCCGTTTACTATGGTCGCGAAACTACTCACCGGTTTAACGTCCCAATCACCTTAATCAAAATCTCCGACGTTCGACCGTCTCACTTCAAATTTTTACGGTTTACATATGTTAAAGCTATCTATCGGAAGGCGAAAGAAATTTTTTTCTACAGTTACTTTATGTTGATAAGGCCGAAAACTTTTCAAATTACCCTCGTATATATATATATATATGTATATATATGTATATATATTGAGGCGAATAGTCTAAGCTCGTGGTAGAGAGCGTGCGAGGGAGAGCGTACTGCTCCGGCCAACGGTGATCTTCCTTATTACTCTACGCTGTTCGTTCTTGCAGGGTTCGTTTATCGCTCGCTATGTGCGCGGTTGACGAAGGATCGGTAGTCGCCGGAAATGAAGTGACGTTGCTTTTCTTTTTACAGTAATGTATTTTGTCAAACGTATATACAAGAGATATGTACAGTGAATCGTATGTGTATTCTTGTGTGGCCCTGAAAAGGGCCGATTGCCTGCCTTCGCCTAGGTCGGAGGCTTACGCGGGCCCCACGCTATAGGCGGCTGCGTACGGGTGAAGCTCCACGGGTGTTATTCGCTGGGTGTCTGCGCCGCCTTGTCGTAATCGTACACCTCTTTTGTCTGTGCCGATGCGGACCTCCGTTCAGGCGTCGGGCTGGTTTGGGTCGCTCTGTCGGCCGTGCTGCCCTGCTTCGTGCTGTGATCTGCAGCTAGTGGTTGTATGCAGGGTGGTACTGCCAGGGCCTGTAGAATCACCTCAGGCGGTGGATGATCGTTGGCTTCGCCTGGTGCCCTCCGCTGTCGTCGGCGTGGGTCCGTTGATGCTGGCCCGAACTCTATCGCCACGAGTCTCCACTCGTCCGCCGAAATTGACTTCACTGGCGGCTTTGCTGTGGAGCCGGAGCGTCTCGATGTTGCTACCTTGCGGGGCCTGGTAGCGGCCCTTGTAGAGGCCTCGGCAACGCCGGAACGAGTTGCGGTAGCAGGCGGCAGCTTGGTGCTGTTGTCCTGATTT
>NW_012026836.1:46794-52377 GCF_000956235.1 Wasmannia auropunctata
GGTTACGTAGCGCGACTCAGCGACTCGAGCGCTATCCGCAGCCAATCCGGGACGAGGCTGGTGCGGGCCAATGGCAGCGCGAGAAGGCGTACGCGCACGCCATCTAGGACGGAACTAAACTGCCGCAGGGCGAACTCAACTCCATTACCGGAGACTGGTCTTACAGCTCGGCCAGCCTGCCTATTGTTCGACCTCGAACAGTTAACTTTAATACAGAGCTAGTAACTAGGAAATCACAGAAGAGTTTTGTTGAATAAACATTGACATAACCGCAATACTTATATATATGTGCGCCAACTTATATATTAAAGCGGAGAACATCGCCAAGTAAACATAAAATCTTTATCACTAATGACTTATTGCGCAATATATTTAACATATAAAACTTAAAAAACGCACTTGAAATAACATAAACTAAAGTAGTTTTCCATCAAAACTCGAATGGTATAATCCTTCTTGTCCAACGTATGTCAGCTTATCTGGTATGGCGCAATATAACGATGTCAATGACTTGTTACATATCGATGGGTTTAACCCATGGCTTGATTCTATCTGGTGATAAAATAGAGTTATACGGCTTTTGCGTGTGTGGAAAGCCAGGTATGTCTTCGATTACATAACGATTTTTATTTAAAACTTTAGTGACAACGTAGGGACCCTTATATTTGGCTTTAAGCTTACGTTCTTCACCGGGTTTTACAACGGTGTCCCGAATAACCACATAATCGCCGGGTTTGTATACAGAAGGTTTACGGTGATGTTTATCATAATAAATTTTGTTATACGCGCGAAGCTTATCCGACGCTTGTATCGCTAATTCGCGGTTTCGATCACGTTCGTCAACTAGATTAGGATTATTTAACGACTCACTGGCCAAATCTGACAAGAGAGATACTAGTTGGGAATCTGAATGATTACGCTTATCATATCCCAACAGTAATTTCGATGGGGTATTTTTAATGGACCCATGAAACGTGTTATTAATCACATACTGGATTTCTTTGACCCTGTCCGACCATGCCTTCTGATTTTCCGTCAATTTGCACAAGGCTGCTTTAAGAAATCTGTTTATTCTCTCAACCATCCCATTTGCCCATGGGGCGGCAACCGCGACTAATCTATGTTTAATTTTCCGAGACTTCGCAAAGTCGGCAAAATCTTTAGACGTATATGCCGTTTCCCGATCAGAGACAAGCTCTGATGGATTACCGAAAATATCGAAAATCATAGACAAATATCCGATAGTTTCACGAGAACCGACAGTCTTTGTTGGAAATAACCATACAAACCTCGTGAAGGCATCAACTATCAGCAAAATATGTTTAAATCCATTATCCGATTCAACTAATGGACCAAAATGATCAACATGCAATATCACGCATGGCGCAGTAGGCGTTTCCGATGCCAACAGCTCACCTTCTTTTGTGCGCCCGGAAGAGTTTGCTATAAGGCAAGTCAAACAATTGTCAATATACTCTTGCACTTGTTTGCGTAGAGCCGGAAACCAGTAATTGGCCGATAGACCTTGTACCACCTTTTCAACACCGCAATGTGCGCACGAGTCATGATATACTTTAAGCAAACTGAGTATCATTGATTCAGGTACGACGAATTTATCTCGCTGATCATGCTTGCGGTAAACGAGACCTTGGACCAGTCTAAACTTATCATGAGAATTATCTTCTAAATGTTCGGCAATCGCACGAAGTACGGGGTCAGCTAATTGACGATATTGTAATTCTTCTTCTAGAGAGAGTGCGTCAACGGGCGCAACCACGCGACTCAATGCATCTACATGAGCCATCCTTTCACCTTTTCTATGAATCATACGAAATTTATAGTTTTGTAACCGTAAAGTCCACCTAGCTATTCTCGGATTCAAATTAATTTTATTGACCGCAAAAACGAGAGCATTACAGTCGGTGACGACTGTAAAATCGATACCGTACAAGTAAATGTGAAATCGTTCGATAGCTTTGACGATAGCAAGCATTTCAAGTTCGAATGAATGATATTTACTTTCCGCAGCGTTGGTTGCTTGACTGTAATAGGCAACCGGGGCCCACGAACCGTTGGACTGTTTTTGCAAAAGGATAGCCGCAATAGCGATTGAACTCGCGTCCGTCTGGAGCTCAGTCTCCAGTTTCGGATTGTATAGACGTAACACCGGATAAGCTACTAATGCGCTTTTTAAAGCTTCGAACGCCTTTAGGCACGTGTCGTTAAAATCAAATTGCATTGATTTCTTAAGCAAGTTGTAAAGTGGTTTGGCCAGCATCGCAAAACCGGCAATGAAACGTCTGAAAAAACTTATTAAACCTATGAAACGTTGAAGCTGCTGAATATTTCGGGGACCGGGAAAACGCTTAACAGCTTCCACATGCCGTTCGCTCAATGTAATTTCTTTATCTGACAACATGTAGCCCAAGTATTCCACCTGTGATTTGAGAAAATGACATTTCTGGAAATTTAATTCAAACTTAAACTGCTTTAATAATCGCAAAGTTTGATCAAGAACTTTTATATTTTCGTCGACATCAGTCGTCGCTATGAGGATGTCATCAATGTAAACTAATACTTTATCCTCTCTAATGAGAGGTTGTAGGATCTGAATCAGTTTTTTCTGAAATTCAGCCGGGGCTTCGCAAAATCCAAATGGCAGTTTTTGAATTCGTACTGCCCATCGGGCGTTGCAAACGAAAAATAGCGGGTATGCTCCGGATGAATCGAGATATGGTGGAAGCCATCCTTTAAGTCTAACAATGTAAAAACACGTTTATCCCCCAATCGAGAGAGACAATCTTCGATAAGGGGAAATGGAAATTTCTGTTTCTCAACTCTATTATTCAGCGGCCTCAAGTCCACGCAAAGGCGCAATTTACCCGATTTCTTACGGACTAGAACAACGCGGGCACAGTAAGGTGACGTGCTGGGACTAACTATTCCACGATTAAGCAGATCATCTATGATTTTGCGCATTTCTAACCGTTCGGCATGCGCAAATTTACGCGGCGTGTACGCATATGTTGATTGGTCTTTTAAAGTTATTGTAACGCAATAATTATCCTCAACGGGAGGTAACGTAGAATCTCGAACTTCGTGCAGCACTTTCTTGACTCTTTGATTGACTTCAAAACCAAAGTCAGATTCGATCTCCATGAGGCGTTCCGACTCGAGATCGATATTATCCACAACCTTTGTTGAAGCAACTTCATTAAATAATTGAACTCTTTTTTGGTTTTCAACATCGGACGGATTATAGAGAAGGCTCAATTTATTTGACGAGAAATAATCTCGGCCGAGAATGATATGAGTAGACCACGCATTGCAGTTAACAATCTGAAATTTAACCTTAGTCTCCAAACCCGACAGAGGTTCAAGTGAAATATCCGTATCAATTGTACCTAAGACACTAATATTAGAACCGTTCAAAGTACGGAAGGTATTCGCGTTCTCGTTACAATACGTAGGATTCTGCCCAAAAAATATCTTGTATACTGAATTTTGAATAAACGATACCGGCGAACCCGTATCAATTAGAGCAAGCAAGTGGCACTTTGATCGATTAACCGAATTGACAATAACCATAGAGTCGCTTATCTTTAGATTACGGACAGTATCCTCTCTGATACATCCCACGACGGCGGTGTCCTCGGGATCCGAAAACTGTGACGTTTCCTCTGCTGCAGCGACGGCAGCTGAAGTGGTGGAAGTAGACTCGGCCGATAGGGAAGACTCTCTCCTCCTTAATTTGAAGCACGTCTCTTTGAGGTGCCCTTTAGCCTTGCAGTAGGAACAAGTAACCTCTTTTTCCTTCTTTGGCGACGATGGACTCCTCGAAAAAGGTAAATTCTTTGTCGGTGAAGTAGATTCCTTCACCTTCCCCTTCCTCTCAGGTACCGGTGAAGCCTGAGTGTTCTTTTTGGTGAAAGATCCGCAAGAGCTTGTTACCTCATGCATGCTCTCCAGGAACTCATCGATCGTTTGAGCCCTGAGAGCAGCGGCAGCACTACGAATCGACAGGCTGTTGATTCCTGAAATCAACAACTGTATGCGATCTCGCACCAATAATTGAAGCGGGTGCATGAGCTTCAATTTCTGAGAAGCGTACTCCATAAAGCTCTCCTTGCCGAAATTCCATTTGTGAGCTTCAATTTTTTGTATTGAAGCGGCGAACGATGCGTGACGACGGAAGCGTTTGGTGATTGCGATCTTGAACGTCAGCCAGGAGCTCGCGATAGACTCGTCGCACATCTCGAACCAATCTCGAGCATGTTTGGATAATTTGCTGGTAGCCGCGAACAAACGCACAGATTCGGAAACACTGTGCACCGTTGATAGGCGTTCCACTTTATTCAGCCACAACTCGATGTCCTCCTCTTCGAGGCCACCGAAAGTTGACAACTGGGAAGCCAGCAGAGTTATGGCCTGCGCGGGTGGAATTGACGCCAATACCGAGAATCCAGCCTGCGTAGAATTGCACCCCCCAAAATTGTTAGTGGGGCCGGGCGGATCCCACGAAGAACGAGGACGCACGCCGACTTCCGGCTGCACGACCGTTCTCCTCTCGAGCGAATCCAGACGAAGCATAAGACTCTTCATCATTCGCGTCAGGTCACCAAGAGCGTCATCGCGCGAACAATCTGACGCGGTGGCACGAGCCTCTTCCGGCGCGGCAGCACGGAAATCTTCGAGCGCGGGCGGACGAATATCTTCAAGCCCGGCCGTATCGAGATCCTGAAGCATAATAGCACGATCGGCAGCGGACATTTCCGTCTCAGATTGCACTGAGAGCAGAACATGCTCAACGTTCATCACCAGCGCGGCAATACATAACTCGCGATCGTTAGCTACGCGAATACGCGCGTCTTTCATTTTTTGCTGCAGCTCTTCCAAGGAGAGTTTTTCCAGCGAAGCACGGTACATCTCCATGGTGGCCTAACAAACGAGTGATGGAATCCGCACACACACAGAGCGCGATCGAAAACCGTAGCAGCGACACACGATGATCACGTGACCGCGGCGCGGTAGAATGTTCGAGCACGATGGCGGTAAACTTGCACGAACACGTTTGACCGTTGCAAGTCCCGTCAACGGCGAGTCCGGCGGTTGATTACTGCAACACGCTTACAACGCGAAATATCGCGCCGCGAATGAGATATTACGATATGCACGAAAAGTTACGACCCGAGCGGGACGCAACAATCACAAGCGCAATACCACTGCACAAGCGCGACCGACAATTCGCGGGAATAAGCCGATTGGCAAACGCTGATGCCGGTGCATCAGCGGGACGAGCCCAGAGAGGCGTAGAACGACTTGCACGGCGACAAGGGAATCCTGCTCGTAATCCCACTTCTGAACTGTAAGGACGGTGAAGGTGGATTTGTGTGAGCCGCCAAAAGCGGACGAGACATACGTAACGTCGGACAGAGAGACAGACTAGGGAGGAAAACGGGTTATCGAGCAGGGTCACACCGATATGACAAGACGGGTGAACGAGTAACAGACTGCTTTATTCGTCGGCACTCGCGTTATTACAGTAAAGAGGACGGGCCTCGAGAACGAACGCTATACATCCGG
>NW_012026836.1:52427-53890 GCF_000956235.1 Wasmannia auropunctata
CATCGTTTTCTAAATAAAATAAATCGCAATAGTCGTCGCATATACTTAGCAAGGCCTTCGTTTCTTCCTTGTTTAAGTGTGTCAATCGTAATTGCTGACGCAAGCGTTCCTGCCGCTCCATCACGGTCTCGGTGCTCTTGCCGTTCTCGCTATCTTTTTCTATCGCATGCACGGCCGCGCGGTCGCTCACCGGCACGTCATCTAATATTGCAAACGGTGTCGTTATCTCTACCGCCTCCGTTGTCGTATTAATTACGACAATCGGACATACATTCTTCTTTGGTTCTACTAAACAGCTCCCTATGAATACTCCGGCCGTAATTTCCTCCGCCTGCACTACACCGATTTTATTTTTGTCGGTTCTAGCCCGTATAATTGTTTCGCTACGGGGTGCTAGCGCGTATTTTGCAAATACCGTTTCGGGATGTAACTTGAGAACCGTGTCTCCGATGCGCACGTTTTTGTTCTTAAGATCGCACTTGGCACTACATACATGGTGTGCTTAATATTTGATCTCCGAGTCGTACTGTCGCTCGTATTTTTCCGATCGTGTATATTTGATGGCCTGTGACTCCCTTTAAAACCATGCGTTCGTCACGGACTATTACCTCGTCTTTTAGACTTCCTACTTTAATCAATGTTAGCGTTGCTCCTGTATCCAGTAGCAAATCCATTTTACCTTTTTCGGCTTCCTCTATGGGCAACGTTATCATGTGTAACGTAATCATGTGTACCTGTTATTTTTTCCGGTGACCTGCGTTATTTTATGTTCGCGTGCAGCTCGACTTGTCCTTGTCTTGCGCTCCTCTATTCCGTCGTCTTCGCTGCTACTAAACGCTTGGTCATGGTTTCGGTCATTGCTTGCCTTTGTGGTTACATGTACTTTGTTTTTCTTTTCGTATTCCTTCTTTCTCGGTTGGCTTGCTTGCTCCCGCCCTTTTAAAGTCCAGCACTCTTCCCTGAGGTGTCCGGTCTTTTTGCAATAGTTGCAATATTTGTCTATTGCATTGACGCCAGCCGTTTTGTCTGCTTTTGGCAAGCTGAATCTATTCGTAAATCTGTTGGTACGACATTCCTGACCTATGTATCCTGCCTTACCGCATCGATAACACTTCAGGCTCGTATTTCGGCCTCCCGTCGTTTTAATCTGTTCGTTTCTATTACGGTCAGTGTTGTAACTCGTTTTACTCTGAGGCCTCTTTAGCTTTTCTTCCGCTGTGGCGCCCAGAATTGCCTCTTCTAGTGTCGGGTAGTTCCGGGAACGCACAATAGTTTGCGTTTCCTCTCCCCCATATGAAAGATTTCGAGAGCTATTCCTTGAACGGTCTCTTGGACCCCTAGCTTTTGCTCTGTTGTTCTCGGTTTACCTTCTATAATAGCTTGGTAAAATTCAATTGATAGTTTCTCTACGCGCGTTCCGTAATCGCGCGCGCTCTCGCCGGGCTTTTGCCGCTGTGCGTAGA
>NW_012026836.1:53996-55861 GCF_000956235.1 Wasmannia auropunctata
TTACTAATATAAACAGAATAACTTTCACGACACGAACGTCGTGATCGAGCGTGAAAGAAACGGACTTAAGAGACTGACCGCCCGCGGCTTATCGTTGCGCGTACTTATTACTACGCGTTGCCGCGTCAGCGCTCAGCATTTCGGTAATTGTATTGCGCGTTCTCGGTACGCTCGGTCGCGGTTAACGTCCTTTGACTTATTGTATTTTCGAATATAATGGTACTGCTTATTCTACGCCGAATGTCTAGTCGGCTCGAATGACTATTAATTGGTTCTTACAATGCTTATTATTGTTGCGGGGGCATCGGCCTCGCGACACTTTGATCGTAACGTTGATAAGGCGTGCGATTGATTTTGATTTGCGTCTCGTTGTCCCGTAGATATCGCACCAATTCCCTCGGCGGTTGAAGATCACCAAAACTGTCGAAATATATAGCACGATTGCCCTTCTTTGCGTATGCCACCCAATGAGTACCGAGTCCCTCATCATTGTCCAAATTCACGATACCGCTCTCATTTCGACGTACTCCTCTCGTTGGTAAAGTGGTTTGCATAAAAATACCTCTGAAATATGGAATATGCATGCGTTCAGCCAATTGTTGCAATTGTATGTTGGTAGTTGCGCCTGTTGCAAATTTTAACGTTTTTTTTGGGAGTTTTTTTTTCTTTTTCCGCATCGAGACGCCTCGACCGCGCTTATACGGAACGATATAAACTCCGTGTTCTTCCATGACGCGATTGTGACGGTTCAATTCTTCCAGCTGACGCTGCGCGGCTACAAATTGCTCACGGCATTCGCGACTCCCGCCGCCCCGCCGACCAACGAACCGACAACGCCCAACAATGGCAAGAGTGGCAGTATACTTCCGCGTTTAGCTACCGGAAGTATTCGCTTGCTCCTTTTTCTCTTCGTTTTTAAACCCATGCCGAATTTCGTCTTGGCTTTCATAGCCGCCCAAACAGCTGTGGCTGCGGTTCTTTCTCCGAAAATTGAATCTCTCGCGGTTATGCGTTTTCGCGCTTTCGCGGCGAGTATGTTGTCAGCCACGTGTCGTTCAGCGAGTTCGTTGCTCTGCGAATATACGATGTCGTGCTCGCGACACGCAGCGTCCAGCGGATTAATGCCCCGATCACCTCTAGCCAATCGCTGTTCTAAACGCGTTCCTGGGCCGCAAAACTGATATCCGGTGTGGGGGTCTTATATAAGGCGCCACCCACGTTGCGTATGTCAGGCTTAGGAGAGCACGGGAGTTGAGGCGCTATCACGAGACAGTTTTGTTGGACGATACGTTTATTTCTACTCTTTCCTATTTACAACTTATGTACAAGGCGCGTATGCGCGGTCTTTGGTTGATTGGCCCGGAGGCCGTTTGTTGGCCCGAAGGCCGGCGTCTCCCGACGCCTCAGTGGCGCCGCTCACGCCACTGAAGAGGAGGCTGCGCAGTGGTGGACCTTATTGGCCCCCAACGCAGATCCTCCTGCGCCTTGTTGGCGCGTCTCCTGGCCCGTCGTGAGGGGCGTTGGGCCTCCGGTGACTCCTTGGTGGGCTCCGGCGCCGTCTGTAGGAGTCGCGGTACTACTTCCAGAGGAAGGGAAATCCGGATCGGCTGAAGCGTCGGCGTTTCCGGTGCTGCTTGCGGGGGAGCCGCTTTCACAGGCGACTCCCACTCGTTTGCCGACGAAGGCTCTGGAATGCGTCCAGAGGGGTTCGTGGTATCTCCCGGTGGTGCCTCGGTGATGTGTACCGCCAGATCCTGATGTCCCTTGGTTGTAGTGTGGCTCTCGGTGGCCTGGTCCTTCGGACAGGAGACGAATCGAGTGGAAGGAGTTTCCACTCGATCGTCGTCGGTTGCCCTCAAGACAGG
>NW_012026836.1:55911-57811 GCF_000956235.1 Wasmannia auropunctata
GTAAAAAAAAATTAGAAAAATTTAAAAAAAATTAGTGGTGGGGGTAGACAAAAAAATTAACAATAAAAAAACTATTTTAAATTATAATTATAAAGTACTCTTAAAGCCATTTAACTTTTTTTCAGAACATTTTTTTCTATCTCTCATAGTTCTGATGATATTCGCATTGAAATAAAAAAACTGATTTTTTTCTAAGGGGCGTTTCACCCCTTAAAAGTGCATAAGAACACGAATATGCGGTAGCTTAATTCTTGGTTTTGTCTAGAAAATAACATATTAAAAGTTCATCAAAATCGGAGGGGGACACTTCCATCTCTTTCCTTGTGAGTACAATTTTCGAATCAAGAACATGACATCGGCTCTGAATAAAGACGTTTGCATAGAAGCCGTTTCTGTCGATCTTGACAGAATGAAACGCTCCGAGTCTCTAAAGGAGGCAAATATCAGAGTGACCGAGGGGTCGAGAGCAAATCCTAGACTGCTAGTTCGGGGAGTTTCTTGTGAAATAAAGGAAGAAGAGATTAAGTTTGAAATTGATGCACTAAACCTGAAGGATACGGATACATCTGCGTTAAAAATTGTTTACATATGTTTGTCCAAGAAAAATTCTAAAACTACAAACTGTGTTATTTAGGCTTTTCCGGATATTAGAAATTGACTGGGTGAAAAGCGTATATTTATAGGTTTTTATGCATGTGGAATCTCTGATTATACAAGAATTGTGCAATGCTTTAAATGCCAATCTTTTTGGTATTTCGCTAAGAACTGTGAACTCGATTCGCTTTATGGGCACTGCGCTGATACTCATGACACGAAGGACTGCACTCTTAAGAATCAGCCACTTACGTGCGGTAATTGTAAACGGTGGCCTTCCCATGGAGATTCTAAGTATCTTAATCATTCGGCTTTGGACAGAAAAAACTGTTCTATTTTATGCAAAAAAATTTCCAACAAAACTAAGCAAATCAATTATGGGTAGTCTGTCACACGTCACAACTATGGCTAAGTTACATATTTGTCATGTCAATTGTCAATTTTTATTCGCTCATATAGACGCTTTCGCTTATTTTCTTTCATTTTGAATTTCTTTTGTGTAATATTATTTGTATGTCTGAAACTTGGCTAAAATCTTCATTTTCTGATTATATGGTAGCTCTTCAAGGTTATTATCTTCTGTGTAGAAACGGAATTGGTAAAGGGGATGGCGATGTGACCATCTTTGTTTCCAGCAACTTGCAGGCTAAGATCCTGCATCAGTCCGAGGACACGTATTGCGGTAAACCAGAGTATCTTTTGGTCGAGATTCATGCTAGCGGGTACCATAACTATCTGGAGTCGTATATAGATCACCGTATTGTGGTTTTCTTGCAGAGTTTAACATTCTTTCTGATTTGTCTGTTTCCTATAGTTATTCCATCATTTTTGAGGACTTTAATGCTGGCCTGACTTCTTTCACTTACGATGCTGAGCAGATTCTATCATTGGTAGCATTATTGAGTGTATATTGGTACGCCTACTTATCATACCCGGAGCTCATCCATTCTACTAGATCTATGCATCATTGATAATAAAGACAAGCTTTCTGCATTTGCACAGAAGGACGCTAGTTTTCTCTCTGCACATGATTTGATTAATCCTTATGTGCACAACCGGGTACCCGTGTATCCACCGCGCCATATTATTGCTCATAACTTGATTAAAAATTGAAATATCGATTTGTCCCTCCGGATCCCCATTATTTAACTCTTTTAGAATATAAAACCACCAACATAATATTTTTTTTCAATTTTTTTAACCTAAACTACATAACTTTATTACATGTACATAATGGGCACAACCGGATACCCGTGTATCCACTAGATGTAAAATAATGTTTTCACTTAGGAATTAATTAATAACA
>NW_012026836.1:57861-59298 GCF_000956235.1 Wasmannia auropunctata
ATACTCTAACTCTTTGTTGGTTAAACTGAGAATATCACTGTTATCCGACACGATAAGAAACATTTTGGCAACTGAGCACATTCGCGCTACGCGCTTCTATAAATAGGCCCGCTCTCAATAAATTCTTTAGAATATTATGTGAATGGAGAAAAGATGCGGTTCGTGCGACAGTCGCAGACAATCAAAGTGATAAATTTTGATGATAATATTAGGTTAATATCCGATAAAAAGATACGTAAGCATGGAAACATGCTACCGATTTCTATACGCGGTATCATCTGTGGCCCATTAAACTGCGGCAAGACAAATGTGCTGATAAGCTTGTTGGAGAGTCCGCACGGTGTACGCTTCGAGAACGTGTACGTGTACTCGAAATCATTGCAACAACCGCAATATCAATACTTGGAAAAGTTATTGACCTCGATAGAAGAAATTGGATATTATACATTCTCCAATAATAGTGACATCGTCCCTCCAAACGTAGCGCTTCCGAATTCCATCTTTATCTTTGATGACGTGGCATGCGACAAGCAAGATGCGATAAGAGAATACTTTGAATTGGGCCGACACGCGAACGTTGACAGTTTCTACTTCAGTCAGACTTATGCAAAGATACCGAAGCTTCTTATACGCGACAACGCGAATTTTTTTATCTTGTTCAAACAGGATGGTACAAATCTGAAACAAGTGTACAACGAACATGTAAACACCGACGTGTCTTACGAGGATTTCTGTAAATTGTGTCACAATTGCTGACAACAAAAGTATGGATTTCTAGTGATAGACAAGGACAGTGCAATTGTCAGTGGGCGTTATAGAAAGGGATTTAATGACTTCGCGGTACTGCAACATGGTTAGTTGTTGTCGATACATCGATTGTGCAACATTCTCGACATGGAGG
The DNA here is from genome assembly GCF_000956235.1 of Wasmannia auropunctata. Classification (NCBI taxonomy): domain Eukaryota; kingdom Metazoa; phylum Arthropoda; class Insecta; order Hymenoptera; family Formicidae; genus Wasmannia; species Wasmannia auropunctata. The sequence continues at coordinate 58,763 of NW_012026836.1, forward strand.
ATCGCGAGAGAATAGCGCAACAGATTGAAAAAACGAGTGATTCCATTCGCAGAAAATATCGCGCCTTGAAAAACGCCTTGAAACTGGTAGAATGGAAGAAGATATCGCGCTTGAAAGACACTTTAAGCCCATCATCGAGCCTCTAAAACGAATTGCTGAAAATACCGGCGACGATGAATTGGTCGAGAACGAATCGTTCTTTTCGGGAGTAGACGAAGGATATATGAAACCAACACCTAAACGAAAAAAATCAAGCGTCTCGTTAGACAATTCTATACTGGCTTCCACTCCGGTTAAATCAATGCTAAAACGTTCGAAAACTGTGCCGTCTACTTTGAATGAAATGTCTGAAATATTACCATCGCACGATGAATCGTACGCTCCCTCCGTTGAAGAAATTTTCGAAATCGCCAATAAGCCGCTCGTAACATCCGTTCAAAACCAATTGCAAATATCCGAGGGACAAGAAAAGCTACAAATGCACTATGGTCCTTTGGGGCAAAAATATCTGGGGGCGGTCCTAAGTGGTAAAAAAA
>NW_012026836.1:59348-63713 GCF_000956235.1 Wasmannia auropunctata
AAGCAAGAAATTTTACATCAGAAATGATGTTGCTAGAATTTTTTCAAGGCTATTAAAATAAAAAATTTGGCCACTGAAAATTGTTCAAAAAATGTGTCCGCCTGGACGTTAATGGGTTAAATCTGAGATTCCGCACATATAAAAAAATACGTGACTCTTAGATTTTTGTGTTTAAAAACATATTTTAAGGAGAATTAAATCGGTGCCGGACAGTTGTGACATGTCCCTTGTAAGTATTCCTCTAATATTTGCTTGTATTCAGTCTTTAATGTCGTGTTTACGTTAAATCTACGTTCTAGTGCTGCTAGGCGTTTAAGCGCGAGGGCTCGAGATTCGCCAAGACGTTTCTTCGTATCTCTAAATGGTAAACGAACTACATATTTCCCGTCGTTGTCGCGAGAAACCGTGTTCGCAAAGTGTGTCTCACACGCAATCTCTTTTTCCGATTTTGGTTTATTTCGTGCGATTTCTTCAATTGTCCAGAATTTAGCCAATTGATTTTCTGGTTTCGTTAAATATGTGCCGCCGGCTACTACCCAGCCTAAGCGCGTTTTTTGCAGGTATAGGTCGTAGTTTTTGTGCGATAAATTGGCCTGGCCGACGGAGAACAAAGACAACGTCACACCGGAACCGATCAACAAGTCGACCGAGCGCGGGAGATGGAATTCCGGTTAGTCTGAGGTTCGATGGCAATTTCACCGAGTTTCTTGGAAATACCTCAAACGGAATCAAGTCCGCTATTGCCGGGATCGTTAAGCACATTATAGTTTTACGGAAATCGTCATACGTTGACTGTATGGTAATTTGTACGATCCCCTTTGATTCGGTAGTCATGGTATTAATCGCGCCGATCGGTATCGAGTGTTCGATTACACGCACGTCTAACTGCCTTACGATGGCCTCGGAAATAAAGTTCGCGGTCGCGCACGTATCTAGGAGAACACGGCATTTAATGAGATTATGTCTCCAATCGCGGATATATACCAACGCGTTCGTTAATAACTGCGGCGCGTGCGCGTGTGATAACGATACGAGACTCGTCGCCCTGCCGTCGGTTCGGTTGATTAGTCACGCTGATTGCGTGGTCTCGGACCTTGCAATTGTACCAGATTTGGTCACGGGCCTGTCGAGATGGAGAAGCGTATTATGTCGTTTCTGACATATGGTGCAGTTCGAGAATTTACAGGGGCTGTCTCGATGGGAACGCAAGCAATTATAACACACCTTTGCGTTCTTGGCCGTTTCGATGCGCTTAGGGACGGACAACTGTTTAAACGCGTCACACAAAAAAAGCGGATGTCGTTTGGCCTTACAGGCTATGCAATTGCGTGACGTGTTCAGCAATAACGCTTGGTTCGACTAACTATTTCTTTGAGTTCTTTTGGCCGGGGGAAACTCTACATTCTTCTCTCTCTCTCTCTCTCTCTTTCCCTTTCCCTTTTTGATGCGCAGACCGCGGCCTTATATAAAAATTCATATAGTTGGTCGAGTTTCGGGAATTCGTCGTTCTCGAGTGAATTCTCCCATCTTTCTAATGCACTCTTCGGCAATTTACATTCGAGAAGATGCACGATCATGTCGGATCCGACGTTAGCGCCTAACGCCTTTAAGGGCGCGAGATGTTGCTGCGTGTCGTCCGCAAGTTTAGATAAATCACTTGTAGTTTCCTTAGACAAAACGGGCAGGTTTACGATTGACGCGAGATGACGTGAAATCAGAAGTCGCTTAACTTCATACGCCTTCTCTAGTAATTCCCACGCGTTGGAATAATTAATTCCGTCTATCGCGAAAATCTTGACCTTGCTAGCAGCTTCACCCATTAACGCCGACTTCAAATATTGTAGTTTGTCTACATCTGTTAAATCCGTCTGTAAACCGATCATGTTTCGAAACGCGTTCTTGAACGATAACCAATTTTCGAACCTTCCGTCGAACGTCGGTAAAGACGCTTCTGGTAATTTAACCCGTCGCCTTTTAGCAAGCGATGCGGACTCCGCGGATCTCTCCGTATCTGACCGAATGTCGTCGTTCGACATGCTAGAACTTGTGCCGGCGACACTCGCTGGATTTAGAATATCCTTGATTTTAGTCGCGATGGAATAAAATCGTTCCTGTATATTTGCGAATTCGACTTGGTGTCCCTCATTTGGATCTAATATCTCAAGCTCGTCATTATAATCCTTGAACGCGTGATACAGGCTCGTCAACCGTTCCATTCGTAATTGTAACGCAGTATTGCTCAAACTACAGCTGTCGAGGAGGTTGGATAGGGTGGTAATTTGCGCCTTTAACGATATGCGTCTTTGTATGTACAATCGGATTTTTTCGGCCATTTTGAATGATTTAGAAAGAACTAGGATGAACGACTCACTGTTAGTAGTAGCGTTCCGGCAATTACCGTCTAACGCCTGCTGTCCCGGTTGGGTTGACCTCAAAGCTGCGTAGACGTCTTCTGTTTCTCCCTTTTCCTCGGGTCCGGGCCGCTCACCTCACAGGAGGCACCAAAATGGAATGTGTCGGTAGGATGGATTAAGATCCACACACGTTGTTTCGTTTAATAACACTGTTAGTTTATTATTAATTGTAATACACTTAACTTAATGGAATATCGCGAGTTTTTACGACAATGTTTAGGGGCACGGATGGCCCTGAGTCGTACCGTTATAATACGTCCTATTGCGACAGATGCCTAGGGCCGAAAGTTCGCCCTGAGTCGCGCTAGAATAATAGGATTTTTACTCGTCTTAAATTGCGTCGTATATCGTATTTGACGGCGATGAGAGTGACTATCGAGTGAGCAGGCACCGATCCCGAGAGTTCTCGCAGGAGTCCTCGGATCTATGGATCCGATTCTCCTATTGGAGGGTTCCGGGAACGGGGACCGATCGACTCGGCGGTGGTGGCCGGACGTGCTCGAGCGTCCTTTGGACACGACCGTACGGGTTATCAAGACACATGTTTTTGTGCGGAATTGCGCCTGTAGGCGCCTGTCTGTCGCCTGTCGGTGACAACAATAGAAACGGTCAAGCATTCCTTGTTACAAAAAATGCTTACACGTAACAAATCCATTGAAAAAAAGAAATACGCATCTTGGGATGATATTGAAACGATATATGAAATTGACAAAAACTTTTTAATGAAATATCGTCAAATGGGAAAAATAACAGACAAATATTAATCCTAATCTTATACCGAAAATGAGAGTAAAATATGCAGCACAAATTTTCAGTCGCACGGTTTCAAACTTTATGGATGTTATATTGAATTTAAATGGAGGTAAAGCAATGTGTGTGATAAATTACAAAATAACATTTAACAATAATTTTTTTTATTTTTTATTTTAGGAATTGTTCAGACACAGCAGGGTGAAATGATGGTTATCAAACAATGCATCCACAACTTGTGAAATTATACGATTTTTCAATGATCTATTTGATTCCTTTAATGGAAAAAATAGACAAGGATTAAGTAGTATGATAACCTCTACCAGTGAACATATTTTATTTTGGCAAGAAGCATGTAGCAAATTAAAAAAAATGCATTATGTTGAAAAAGAGACTAAGAAGGTCTCTACAAAAAATGCACCTAAATGTTTAAAAAATTGGATATGGACTATTACGGCTGCTCAAGTAATATGGAACAGACTTCGCAAAGCTAATTTTCAATTATTAAATTTAAAATTTTTTAACTAAGATGTCATTGAAAATTTTTTTGGCCAAATAAGAAGCAGCGGATGCGCGAATCAAAATCCAAATTGTGAACAGTTTGAATGTGCATTCAAAACATTACTTATTAACAATTTAACTTCAAAACATTCAATTGGAGCTAATTGTGAAGCAGATCCAGAGGGAACGACATTAGCTCTTTCTCATTTAATGAGTCTAAGTGAAACAAGTCAAAAAATGGACAATGCCGAGAAAATAAATGAAGTCGAATGTACTGAACCTGTCATACCTAATACTAATACAAGCGAGAAAATAATAAACGAAAAACAAATTGTTAACATAATTAAACGTAAAAGAATTATTGCACATTGTGAAGAATGTGAAAATAATTTAATAAATGCACAAACTTTACTTGACATAAGACAGGCTATTGAAATATTGGAGTTGCAATTTATAGAAATATGCCATGAAGTCAAACTATTTGAAAAGACGACGAAGATTTTAGAAAATCAATGTTTTCTATCTTGTCATATGCAATGCACACATTTAAAAGAAGCATTAGTAATGATAACAGCTCAAGAATTTATTAAAGCATGGTGCAAATTTATAAATAACATCCTCAGCAGAAAGATTGATGTAGATTCAAATAACTTTATGTATAAAATAGCAAAAAGAATGTCAACTAAATATACTAAAAAGA
>NW_012026836.1:63763-66861 GCF_000956235.1 Wasmannia auropunctata
TTTACGAGATGAACGTATGCATCCGTACCATTTACATTGGTACAACATCTGAGGGAAGGAGGATGCAGAACATCGTGTCGAATTTTGTCGCTGGTTGTTGCATCAACGTAATAGAGATAATAGATTTTGTTCTCGAATATTATTTAACAACATTTTTAGAACATTTGAACAATAATCTTGAAGCAAAATTATTGACGTGTTATCTAATCTACTAATTTTACTTTCAGTCATTGCTTTCAGTGATAACAATTAGAAAATGTTCTCTTATTAAGTAAGTATTCAAAATAGCGATATTTACATATTATTCAAAGTTCTTATTAAATCTTTAGCGTAATAATAAAATAGCATACACGCCGCGTCGCGCCGTCCCTGATTCGCGCGTAACCTAGAACGCTCATTCGTTAGCTTAAAATTGCTCTTATTTAAAAATTATTGTTCAGACACAATTTTGCCAGAGGAAAAAGTTACTTATTTTGATGCGGATAATCATACAGTACCCAAGCAGCAACCCAGGGCATCTTGTCCAAATCAAAGTCAGATTGCCTTAATTAAGTGAAGATTTACCAACTTTTGACATAAAAAATGTCTTAAAAGTCAAATAACTTTTGAAGTCTTATGTACAAGTCGAAAATTACGTTATTTAAATCTATAAAATGCCTTCAAAGTTCAGTGACTTAACAGTTATACATTAGTTATAAATGATCAAATTTTGACCAAAGTTGTGTCTTCAAAGTCGATTCAATTTTAGAGTCAAAATTAGAGTCCCATTTGAAGGAAATGTGACCTGGTTGCATTATCTAATTTTAATCTCGTAGACGATATGACTTAATTGATTAGAAATATTTAATTTTGACCATATATAAGTCCTATGCGTTTGATTTGACTAATAGGGAGTATTTAAGGCGCAAACTAAACCTCATGGTCATGATGGGAGCTGACCACAAAGTTGAGATTACCATGAAAAATACCTTACAAGGGAAATTGGTCCGATGTTAGGTCGAAATGCTTAGCAAAATAGCCCTGGAAGTTACTTATTGGTTTTGAACCTCATTGACATTTGCCATAAATAATCTATAATTATATTGTGTCGATTCTTGTGATTTTTTGATATAAGTGTAAGTTCTTTTACATTCGTCACATTTATTATAAGAAACATAAAGATAGTGAAAATACAAACATACATGCTCACACCAGTAATAATGTTCCAAGTACAAGTAGTGCTAGAGAACAAATAATTACGGAATCACAAGATTTGGACGTCCACATAAATAATACACGTAATTTGTTAACTCGTGAAGAATGCTTCGAATTTGATCTTATTCCGGAACAAGACGAGCTTGACAAAAACGATGAAAAAATATTGGTAGACAAACTGACATTGTTAACTTTGTCATTGGGCGATGTCACACAATTTAACATTGACTTCAGTTACTGATTTATTAAAAATATTAAGAAATCATGGCATGACGGAACTGCCGAAAGATGGCAGAACTCTTTTAAAAACTCCTAGTGTAACAAAGATTACAAACATGGGTGTGGGCCAATTTTGGTACAATGGGATCAAAAGCAATTTATTATTAGCACTTTCAAACTGTAATATTCAAAAACCAACAGCAATTAAATTACTTTTTAACATTGACGGAATTTCACCGTTCAATAGTTCATTGTATCAATTTTGGCCTATTTCATTTATCATTGAAAATATACATCAGTTGCAACCAATGATTGCAGTGGTTTATTACGGTGAAAGCAAACCTCCACTTCAGTTATACTTGAGGCAGTTTGTACATGAATTGAATGAAATTCTAAGAAATGGATTGTTTATAAATGGACACAAAATAACTGTCGTGTAAAATGCTTCGTTTGTGATACACAAGCTAGAAGTTATATTAAACGTAAGTTATTATTATAAATAATGTCTGATATATATGTGATATATTGTTATATGCATTTCATGAACTGAAATGTTTAATTTATTTGATGTCACAATATAGGAACTCCTGCTTGTAATGCCGAAAATGGGAGTTGTATTAAATGTACAGTTATCGGTAAATGGGATAAGAAGGGAAGGCACATGAGCTACCCAAGATTTGATTGCCCTCGAAGAACTGATGAAAACTTTCGTAACAAAACTGACGATGATCATCATAAAGAAGATACACCTTTGACAGATTTACCAATTGATATGGTGGAAGACTTTGTAGTCGCAGATTCTCTTCATCTATTCCATTTAGGTATACATTACATTTTTAATAGTCATACGCATTACGGGCGTATTACTGTTTTATTTTCCATGACATAAATAAGTAATTTTGTATAGGTATCATGCGCAGGTGTTTATATGGGTGGCGCGAAGGAAGTTATAATTTCCGTACAAAATTGTCAAAGACTCAAGCTGATGAAATGTCAGAGATGTTAAAAGCCTGTAACGAAACGAAACCGATGGATATTCAACGATCTATACGTACTCTGAAATATCTTAAATTTTGGAAAGGTTCAGAATATCGAGTTTTTTTATTGTATCTTGGTCCTGTAATCTTAAAAGATTTTTTATCAACAGAAGTTTATGAGCACTTTCTATATCTCAGTACCGCGGTTACAATACTTTCATGCAAATATTATTTTCAATATTTAGATATAGCTGAAACGTTATTAAATAACTATCTTGAATAATTTATAGACATTTACGGAATCGATTCAATAAGCAGCAATGTTCATAACATTTGTCATGTCGTAAATAACGTTAGAAAGTTTGGTCCTCTACCAGTTCGTATCCATTTGAGAATTATCTTGGACATATAAAGGCATTAGTTCGTAGTGATAATTTGCCACTAACAAGGGAAGTTTGCGAACCCGAAAATTCAGAAAAATCTGACTCTTGGTGTAAAAGTAGAGCAGTTCATCCCTAGCATGAAACTATTTTTCGTTGGTGCTCAATTCCGTTTTAAAGGGATGAAACCACCCCTTGAAAAAAATCGGTTTTTTTCTTCCGACGTGAATATCGTCAAAACTATGAGAGATAGAAAAAAAATGTTTTGAATCAAAGTTAAATGGCATGAAGTGAACTTTATGATAGTAGTAAAAAAAATTTTTTTACT
>NW_012026836.1:66911-70192 GCF_000956235.1 Wasmannia auropunctata
TTTATCTTTAAAAGTAAAAAGTATTTTAACAGGAGTAGCTAAGAAAGTGACATAAGGAAAGAATGATTTTGCTGAAAATTTAAAAGTTTTGCTGGATATTCCTCAATAGAATTAGCTAAACATTATTTAATTTTTTCAGCAAATATTTTTTTGCTGTAGCGCCAAAATTTTAACAACTAATAAATTTAGCTTTTTCAGGAACAATATTAGTTGTCTCTATGTTTTAAAAACACACATTAGCTGCCACGGCTATATTTTAGCTGCGTTGACCAATCCTTTCTCTGCGTGTGACGCACACACACAACACCAGGCTATATCAAACGTCCGCACTTTTCAACAACTGCGGCTAAAATTATGCCACTCAACATGGCTGTTCGAAAAGGTTCACATTATGTAGTTCAACAGTCGTCCGATAAATGGCGTCAATGGGGAGGTTGCAAAAAAATCAGTCCGGGAACTTATGGACCGCACTATGTATACAACTCGTCGAATTGAGAAATTCCCCCCACCCCCCGTATAAAACTCCCGATAATTGAATTGAAAATCACCATCTCCCTTCCCAACTCCGTTTTTGTCTCTGTGTCAAAGTCATTCGGAACAATCGTCGAACGTCACTCGAATTTATTATCACTCGTACTCAATCGAGCGCACACTCTACTCGTAACCGCGAACCGATTCGTCTTCTCAAACATCCAAATTAACACTTCGTCCATTATCTTGTTCCGCCCCAGTTGTAGAATAACATCTATGTATAGCATGCGGAGGCTATTTGTATTTCCGCGTTAGCCGCGCCGCGCGCGTTAAGCACCATACTCGCCTGTGTGCCACGCGTCCGTTTCCTTTAGATATCTGCGAGGGAAGAAAGCATCTCTTAGCCCAGTTCTTTCGCGCGCCAAACATTCATTATGTACTTCGCCCAATATTGCATTCGTCCGCGAAGCTCTCGCATATTAGTGGCATTTTTTCTTTATAAAAATAATCTTTAAAGAGAGAGAGAGAGGGGGGGGGGAGAGAAAGAGCTTGACTTAAACACGACGAAATCATTTCAAATCAATATCGAAATATCCAATGACATCACCACATCGTTTCGCTATACAAGACAAAGATATTTCAGTTCGAGCCAATCGCTTCTTTGTCTAGACAAATAAACAAATAATAATCCTGGCGGGACAAAAGTTGCGTGTTTGTGTTGTGCGACTCGGCAAAGCCTCGAGTCGCACAAAACAACATGAAAGGTCGAATTTAGCAAGATCGCAAGTGAAATGCCAAATAGAAGATAATTTTCATGTTCACCAAAGATTTATATTTTCTCTTACAAAATAATCAGAGAATTACTGTGAACTAACTTTTTCTACAAATTTATAAATTTCCTACAATTCTAAATTCATAAATGCTTTATAAATTTATTTTACTCTTTTATTTCAATTTTGCAAATCTATATATACAGAGTGTCTCATACTCAATGGTACAGCGCTTGTGGGCAGGTAGTGTGGACCAAACTGAATAAAAAAATCCTCTACCATTTTGCGATCTTTGCAATAGTTTTCAAAATATTAATATATAAAGTTCGTCGAATCTGAACGCGCGGCGAGATACGCGCGCCCGCCGCAAACCGCGGTCACCTCCCCCGCGTGCCTAGTTGGCGGCGCGTGGTGGGGGTAACTGATTGTCTAGCGCACGGCAATGGATTACCTCCACCACGCGCCGCCCACTAGGCGCACGGGGGAGATGACTGCGGTCCACGGCGGGCGGGCGTATCTCGCCGCACGTTTAGATTCGACGAGCTTTATATATTAATATCTCGAAAACTATTGCGAAGATCACAAAATGGTAGAGGACTATTTTGTTCAGTTTGATCTACACTACCTGACCACAAGCGCTGAGCAACCATTGAGTACGAGACACCCTGTATATACGGCTCTGCAGCCTAAGGCTATTTTTCCTTTTTTTTTAGTCAGCTCATGCCATAACACGACTTGATTTTTCGAACAATTTTGCTAACTCTTCTATCCTCGTTGCACGTCATTTGCAACATCACTCGCGCGTGTCACGGTTAAGAAAAACTGCAAAGCGCGATTTACACACATATCGGCGCGCGCACGGATTATTATAGTAACTATTTAACGAATTTATAATTTATTATTATTAAAAACTAATTAAAATCTGTGTACCGCGTTGGGAAAATATCTGAGTTAAACGTTAATTCTGCACCGTGTGCCATTAGGTACTGTGACCGCACGCGTAGGTGCGAGGCAATACAGTCGTGAGTTCGTACGTCCGGATCGAGCAGAATTTCGCGTGGCAATCGGAGATACAAGTATTTTACAGATGTTATAACAATGATCCCCGCGGATGTAGGCGGGGTTTGGGCACCAGGCCCGCGTGAGCGAACCACTTTGATATAGTATTCGAGCAATCCGATTCCCGACGAACAGCTCGATAATTCGAAGTAACTCAGATTTTCGCGAAAGGTCCGGACGGGCAAACAACGACGGCGCGGAAGGCCGGCTAACCAGCTCCGACAATGGTAGAGGGACGGTTCGTTGGATTTGAGGCTTCGGAGAGCGACAAGGATAAGAAATAATTACTCCAGACTATAATAATGGTTAAGAGAACATGTATTTCGATAGTCTCGCGGGACGATTGAATACAGGGTGCGAGTATTCTCGCGTGGTATTCGCATGGTGCGCGGGACAGGGGGGCGCAAAGTGCCCGGGGGATGAATGTTCCGGCGCCGATCCTTAGCGGACTAACGCCAAGATGTCTGTACGATTCGCGGAAGGTCGCGGTCGGGATAAGGGACACGGGTGTGCGTCGGATGGCGGTCTAGGGTGACGAGAACCGAGCGAACTTTAAGCAATCACGCGATACTTCGCGGCGGAGCCGTGCCACGCCTCGCGGGTATTACTCCGCGGTGCGCAACTAGTCCTCTCACGCACGAGGCTGAGGATCTGCAATCGCTTTTCGCTAGCGGTACAATGAGTTGCTATCGTTTGGTTCCATCTTCCGACCGTATTTACGAGTTGATATAATTCCCCGAGACACTTCTGACTCCCGATATACGACTGGCGCAACGACGGCGACTGGCGCACGGGCGCACGCGGCTCACGCGTTCGCGGTGTGCAAGGGCACATGGTCCGAGATCTACGGCGAAATTTGCTTCTCGCGACACGAGGAAGTTAAACGCTCACGACATAGAATTCACATCACGGTACGCGGGGATTCTAATACCCGACACACACGGAACGGCAGGACGGACGCTCTCGCGACTTACAATTACG
>NW_012026836.1:70212-71826 GCF_000956235.1 Wasmannia auropunctata
TTCACGTAGCATATTCTGCTCGCATTTTTTGCATTTAACAAAGGATAACAATGAAAGGAAATCTATTTCCGCAATATTCTGCGAATGTATAACTATGAATCGTTTTTATCGCGTACGGCTAGACAATGCTTACGAAGCAAAATTTTGTCGTAAGGTCAAGTCAAATCGATGTAAACAACTTGTCACAGTTTGGGAACAGTCTGTACATATATATAATCACAGAAGTTTCTTATCGCGCAGATATTATTATATATCTGCGAAGAATATTTAAGCATTTAAGTAAGCATTTGAATATGAATTAATTTCAAGACTAAAGTAGTGAAAGACGCATACGTAGTAAATTATTCCTATTTTTATTGTAGTATAATATAATATAAATATAAGTAAGAATACATGTTGTGCAATATTTATTGATAAATTAAAATTTGTGCGATATACAGTTTTCTCCTACCCTAAAATATGACGCATGTAAAAAAGAAATTCCAGTAGCTGTTGTTGCTCCACCACCTGCTCGTGGAAGTGTTAAATTTGAGTTATTAAATTTAATTCGTTAGAGGCAAAGAGCTCAAGAACATTCACAAGTTGAACGAGTTGAAGAATATTTCAGTGATGATGATTAAAGATAGAGGTTGTGACAACCGTTCGTTTCAGCGCTCGGACTAGCTCGCCGGAGCCAGGGCTAAAACGTGGTTCGTGCGGAGGGAAAGGCGCGGGATCAGAGTAATCGGAGACTCGAGGTTCGGTGGTAGTAATCTACGTTTATTTCGTGTTTGTCAGGCACCCCCTTGGGATGGAGGCCCTGTTACAGCGGAGTTTATTACGCGCGGACGGACGTATTTACAACTATGTACAAGAAGAGTTTTTCCGGTGTGAGGCCTTTGGCCCCGTGCTCGTGTCGGTGGGGTCGGTTGGACGGGCGGTACGCGGACGCGGTAGCGAAATCGCTCCCCTGCTTTTGCGGTGCGGGTATGAGGGTAAGGAGCCGAACCTCTGCGTGCCCGGTGTCTAGATAACTAGACTCGAGGCCACGAAAGCATGACCCCGATGTTGCCGAGCGGTTCGATGTAGGATGGGGTCTTATGGGAGGCCCGTGATGTCACGAGAGAGGCAGCGCAAACACGACCTCTGAATCCTTCGAATAAGTGGCGGAGCTCAGGCGGACGAAGTGGTTCACTCGCTGGGCTTGGCGGAAAGAAGGTGCCTTGCCTTCTCGTCCCTGGCCTTTTATACTCCCGGCGTCGGTAGCGCGTGATGTCTATTGGCCCCACTCCGCCGCGGCGGCCGGGGCGCCTGCGCGTACCGGGTGGCAAGGGTGCGCGTGCACCCGGGGACCGTTCGCTTCGCAACCTCGCGCTAGCTGGTAGCCGGTTGCTTACATAACGTAGGCGCGGGCGCACTGCGCCTGTCATCGCCCCGCAGGTATTTGGCGGGGCGGCTCCGGCTGGTGTTTTTGCCAGGCATCCGGCCGTGGCCGAGTAGCGCGATGACGATGCCTATTTCGGCCTTGCATCGTTATAAGGTTAATAGGCTTGAATTGTAAACACTGAAGTAAATAATGAAATAAAAACATACGAAATTTGTAATTATCATAACATTTAATTTAACTTACAGGTT
>NW_012026836.1:72116-73781 GCF_000956235.1 Wasmannia auropunctata
GTATTGCTCGACGCTCTGTAACGATCGCGTTTTTTCTGTATCTCAGCAAGTAATAAAGACCGTAGTATCTGTTCACGCCCGGTGCATACGTTATTATCCGCTCCCGCTCACGAACCGACGAATAAAATAAAATAGTTGTGTGTGCGGAGAAGTTCAATCGAGGGTTCGCGTACATTTACTATTCACATTATTTAATTATACATAATATGAACTGAATATATCTTTACAACTTATAGTATAAATAAAACAGTAAAACAACAAAATTGTGTTAATAATATTGTTTTTTGTTAATATTATTATCTTTTAAAGTAACTATAATATAATAACAGTACGTATAATATCGCTAATCCGGAGCAATAGAGTCATATCTCAAAAAATGTAATTTTTCAGGAGAGCTTTTCAAAGATTGACAAAAATACCCACAAGTAGAAATGGCATTTTTGGCGAAAAATGGTATTTTTAAGATATGCCTCTATTGCTCCGGACTAGCGATATATTAAAGTGATATTAATAAAATTACAAATAATGTAAATATAATATTTATGGTTCAAATTAATCAGTTTGGTGAACCATGGTAAGCAATCTTTTTGCATACAACATTATTTTCATGATCATCATATTTGTGGTCAAATATGATGATCATAAAAAAAATAATTGTATGCAAAAAGATTGCTTACACCATGCACAAGTTATAATTTCAATATCGCCGCAAATATTGCATGTTGCTTTTGAATGTTTTTTAAAATAAAAATTGACTGGTGTATCAAATTCGTCTGGTTTAATATCTACATAATATCTACATTTTTATGCCAAGCATACTGACAAGGAGGTTTGCAAACACAAAAATTCAGGAAAATCTGAAACTTTGTATAAAAGTAAATCAGTTCATCCATAGTATTAAACTATTTTTTGTTGGTGCTGTATTCAGTTTTGAAGGGATGAAATCATCCTTTGTTATTAATATACGTTTCAGGCAACTTTCAATTATTTAAGCAAGGTAGTATTTAATTACAGCTACATGAAAGATAAAATTAATTAAAACTAATCAGTGACATAAGCGAACCATAACGACAGCAACATCATTACTTGAGCTGTTATTTTATTATATTAGATTACTTTGCAAATCGCACGAAAAATTGGTTATAAAAAATTATGGTTTGTAATCGGTACAATAATGATATTCTTCATAAAAATGTTTAAAACAAAAATACTTGCCACACCATGCACAGCGCATAAAAGCGGCCATCCCACAAATACTACATTTGGGTATATCTTTTTCATTTTTGAAATAACAGAATTCTACAGGATTTTGAAATTTGTCGGGATGTGTTTCTAAATATCCGCTTTTATACCAAGCATATTGAAAAAGATTTTTAAATCTAGGCGAAGAAAACTGATTGTGGGTTAGTGATTGCAATTTAATTATTTCATTACGGGAGTGCAAATTGATATCAATCTCTTGAAGAATTATATTATCCGAAAATGTTCGCACGAAATTTTTCCAAATCCGGAAACCATATACATCCAAAGGTTGAATGATACTCGTCGTCTTCTTTGGAATGGTTGCAAATTGTACTTCTTTATCTTGTGGAATCAACTGCTCTAGCTGGCTCGGGCAGTGTCCCGTCCACGAATCGAGTAGAAGCATGCTTTTACGGCCAGTAT
>NW_012026836.1:73831-75842 GCF_000956235.1 Wasmannia auropunctata
TATATACGTATATACATATTTGTCGCAATATATTTCTAAATATATACATATATACAAACATTTTTTACGATCGCTAAGAAATAATAGACCAATAAAATTGACATTACAATGTTATTTTGGATTAATATTTCGAACAGTGTTTTTCATTGCGAAATTATTTGAAAAATATTTAAAACTTGTACCCTCCTATTAGGATCGCAATAAAAATCACTTCAAAATAAATAATTGTCTGAAATAAACATAATTTCTTCCTAATTATATAATACATAGATAAATAAATAAATAAATATGAAATAAATAGATTCTTAAACATACACTTCCTTTTATAGTTAATTTTGCAAAGTATTATTGCTCAAATTTAAAGGACCATCTCTGTAACATTACAAATATTTTACTATTTTTTCGACCGCTAACAAATTATTGAAACAATTGAACAATAATCATTTGAAAAACTAACTGTAAAAGGAAGTGTATGTTTAAGAATCTTTATTACATTTTTATATTTAATAATCTATGTATTATATAATTTCGAAGAAATTTTATTGTTATTTTGGACAAATATTCATTTAGAAGTGAATTTTATTGCGATCCCAAAAGGAAGGTACAAATTTTAGGCGTTTTCGTGACTGACCACTGGGGTATTGTTTTATTTTTACATTTGCTTATGTATGTATTCTTCTTTGTAGAAACCGAAAATTATCATAACAATAACGCCTTACTTGGAAAAATTGAAATATATACATTGAAATAAGGTGAATAAAATTCTTATTTGCATCATTGAAATCGCTGTCAGATAAACTTCTATAATTTAGAAATTAATTATTTTTAATTGGGCCTAATGCGAGTAATATTGCATTTGCAAAATAAATCTTTTAATATAACATTGGTTGCAAAAAAATTAATAATTTTATGAAAAACACGAAAATTTAAAACTACAATAATACATCATTTATTGCATTGTAACTAATTCCTTTTAAAAATTATTTTGTGTTTCTACATTCCATTTTTCTAGAAAAGAATATATTGATAAATGGGAGTAAATTACCAATTTCCTTTTATAAAAAATGACATATTTACATATTTTACTGTTTATACATATGTAAATATGTACAAACAGTGAAATATCTAAATAAGATATGTAATTTAACCATTGTCGGTCCCACGTCCGAATAAAAATAAGGTGGGCATCTCGTTATTTTCATTAGACAATTTGTAATGCACTTCCGATTATCAGTATATTATTTTCAATATAAATAGAAGGTAGATATACAAAATAATTCGTAAAGATGAGTTAGAATACAATAATTGATGTTTTTTCGTAGTTACAAGTTTTCATGTTTCTAATAAGATTATTAATTGATTTTTAAACCAATGTTATAGTATAAAATTTAATGTAATTTATCTTTTGCGAATGCAAAATTACTCGCATTTGATCCAATTATGACATTATTAGTAAATTATTGAAGTGACAGCGATGCAAATAAGTTTTTTATTTTTTTTATTTTAATTTATCAATTTTTCCTTAAGTCTGGTGTTATTATAATAATAATATTTGGTTCTACGAAGGAAAGTACATAAAGAAATGTTAAAATGAAATAATCTCCGAACGGTAACAGAAACATCTAAAAGTTAAACTATACTTTCCTTTATGGTATTTTATACATATATTTAAATATTGTAATAATTTTTCCCAAAAATATTAAAAATTATAATGTTTTTTATTTTATATCTTGATTTTCTCATAGTAGAATTTTATCTAAAAATGAATAAAATTTTCCAGAAAAAAGCGCAATCTTTTATTCGTTAGAAATGTGTATTGCAACAGTACAAATTTCTACAATCATATGCATGTATTACAGTAGTTAGTTATAAATGTCAGAAGCGTCTTTTGTGGCGGTACTGGCAGAATAATTATCAGAGGCGTCTACTCAGACGGTACTGATTTGNGTTTATTACAAACTATTTGAGAAAAAAATCTCATTATAAGTATCAATCATTTTTTCTTTATAAA
>NW_012026836.1:77472-78129 GCF_000956235.1 Wasmannia auropunctata
TTCGGTAGATAGACTTCGTTGAACCAAGTCTTGAAATGTTCAGACGTTAGTTTTCCTGATTTTGAAGCTTCGATGTAAATATTAACTGGACGAAATAGGGTTTCTAGCACCCGTGGTCCAAATGTTCCCGTAGATTCTTTCAAAACTATATACAGTGGTGAAAGAAGACGTCCGTCTGCTGAAATAATCGGCATTATAGTGTAACTATGTGTTGTAGAAGATATCGATTGAACCAGTGCTTCAACTTTTTTCAGTCCTATATTTGCCAATGTTCGTCCAGAATGTAG
Source organism: Wasmannia auropunctata (assembly GCF_000956235.1). Taxonomy (NCBI): domain Eukaryota; kingdom Metazoa; phylum Arthropoda; class Insecta; order Hymenoptera; family Formicidae; genus Wasmannia; species Wasmannia auropunctata. Next base: position 77,760 of record NW_012026836.1, read on the forward strand.
TTCAAGATTGAAGCCACTCTCGTCTGCATTATAAATTTCTTCAACTCCAATAGCTGGGATGTTAGACTTTACATTTGAAACAAACGATTTTGCGACATCTTGTAGGTTGTCAATATCTTGTAGTGTTAAATGTGTCCTAAATGTTGTTATCTTGCGGGAAACAATTCTGTGTACTCTCTTAAATTTCCAAATCCACCATTTACTTGCCTTAAATTCGGGTAGGTCCACTTGATCTTTTGCCTCCAAAGCCCAAAATCTTAAATTCATATCATGAATTATAGATCTTCTTTCAACAGCTTCTTTAAACTTTTGCAAAACATATTGCGTAATAAATGCAAGTTTATCTGCATTTGTTCCACCTGTGTTTACA
>NW_012026836.1:78149-82192 GCF_000956235.1 Wasmannia auropunctata
CAAAAGCAATTGCAGAAAGATATAAATTCTACAAACGTGTCCAACAGCCAGGAGAGTCAATAAATGTTTACTTATCGGAATTGCGGAAATTAGGCGTAACATGTAAGTTCACAGATTTAAATACGTCACTAAGAGATCAACTTGTTGTAGGTATCCGCTCTGAGACGGCACAGAAACGTCTGTTTCTTGAAGATGATAACCTGACCTTAGACAATGCTGTCAAGATTGCCACAAGTCAGGAAGCTGCGGATAGCAGTACTCAATTAATTCGGCAAAATAATAGTCATGTTGTTGCCACAAATCAAACTAATAAAGTGAAATTGTCATCTAAGCAGTCTCATCCGAACAAGTCAAAACAGAATAAATTCAAGTGTATCGGCTGTGGAGGAAAGCATCAAAAAAAGGATTGCCCACACAAAGAAGTTATCTGTCACCGTTGTAATAAATCTGGTCACTTTGCGAATCGATGTCTATCACAGCTTAAAGGCGAAGGTGCAGAAGGAAAATATAAAACTAGTCAAATCAAGAATGTCAAGCAAGTACCATACGATAGTCCTATCATAATAAATGTTCGTTTGAATGGAATTTCAACGGATCTAGAATTAGATACTGCTTCGGGCACTAGTTTTATTACACCTAATATATGGAAGAAATTGGGATGCCCCAAACTTCGTCCTAGCAACAAGAGATTCAGAACATATACAGGACAGAAGTTTGAATCAAGAGGAATATTTCTTTGTACTGTCGAGTACAATCAGCAAACAGTTAAACATCAGATACACGTTTCTGAGGGATCTAGTCTTTTTGGTCGTGATCTGTTGAGGAAAATTCAAATTGATTGGACATTGATAAAGAAACAATGTTCTCAGGTAAGCCGTATTAGCAATGAAACGTCATTAAACACATTGTTAACGGATTACAACGATGTTTTTGATCAACCTGTAGGAGTCATTCAAGGTTTTAAAGCTAAATTAGTACTTAAAGAAAATGCAGTTCCTCGTTTTTTTAAGCCACGTCCCATTCCATTTTCGTTACGTGAAAAAGTCGATAATGAGCTCGATAAAATGGAAAAATCTGGTGCCATCAGTCGTGTTGAAACATCAGAATGGGCCTCACCATTAGTTGTAGTACCAAAACCTAATGGATCTGTTCGAATTACAGGAGATTTTAAGCGTACAATAAATAATCAACTACATATTCAGCAGTATCCTCTTGCAAGAGTTGAGGAATTATTTGAGAAGATTTCGGGTGGTCAAAAATTTACTAAATTAGATGGTCCGGATGCATTTCATCAAGTGGAGATGGAAGAATCGTGCAAAAAGTATTTAGTCATAAATACTCATCGGGGTCTCTACCAATATAATGTATTACCTCAAGGTATTGCGTCATCACCAGCGATATTTCAGGAATTAATGGATCGAATGCTTAAAGGAATTCCGAAGACAGGCTCATTTGTAGACGATACAATTATCACAGGGAAGGATGACCAAGATCATTTACAAAATCTGAAAATGGTACTTCAGCGAATGAGAGAGTGGAACTTTCGTTTATCTAGAAAAAAAAGCAATTTGCTGCAACCGTCAGTCAAGTTTTTGGGACAAATTTTGTGTGCAGAAGGTATCTGCACAGATCTAGATAAAATCAAATCCATCATGTCTATGAGGGAACCCAAAGATATAAATGAATTAAAGTCTTTCTTGGGGTTGGTAAATTTTTACAGCAAATTTATCAACAATTTATCGCATTTATGTGAACCACTCAACAGATTAACACGTGATGGAGTAAAATGGAACTGGAACGACAAATGCAGGAAAAGTTTTAACGGAATCAAGAAAGCCGTATCAAGCGCCCCCATTCTAGCTCACTATCAACAAACGGTTCCTGTTGGAATAGCATGTGACGCATCTTCTGTTGGCGTTGGAGTAGTCTTATTTCATCGATATGAAGATGGGAGTGAACGTCCAATTGCTTTTGCTTCTAAGACATTATCAGCGGCTGAACGGAATTATTCTCAAGTGGAGAAAGAAGCGCTGAGCATTGTATTTGGAATAAAACGCTTCATCCAATACTTATACGGATGTCGTTTTATACTAGTTACGGATCATAATCCGCTACTTGCAATATTTGGTCCAAATCGTGAGTTACCATCCCTAGCAGCAACTAGATTGCACCGGTGGGCTATATTCTTGTCTAGTTTCCTGTACGATATTGAATATCGTAATACTCATCGTCACGGTAATGCAGATGCACTATCACGTTTACCTCTCGAAGATAGTAAACCGGTGGACGTCGAAATCGAAGAAGAAATTAAAGCCATAGCTGTGGAACACCCAATAACTTCAAATTTAGTAAGACAAAAGACAAATCGAGATCCAACGTTGTCTAGCGTTACTCGTTTTATTAGGAAAGGTTGGCCTGATAAACAGTCTCAGTTATCAGATAATTTAAAACCCTACTTTATTCATCGTGATGAATTCACAGTAGAACAAGGAATCGTTATGTGGGGTATACGAGTTGTCATACCAGAGTCCCTACGAGATCAAGTCTTAAAGCAGCTGCATGAAACGCATTCTGGAATCGTCCGAATGAAGGCTCTAGCAAGAAGTTATGTGTGGTGGCCGGGAATGGACAACGACATAGGTACACTTGCAAAATCGTGTGTATCATGTGCCGTTAATCGTGATAATCCTCCTACGGCTCCTTTACACCCATGGTCGTTTCCAGAAAAAGCATGGCAACGGTTGCATGTTGACTTAGCAGGTCCTTTTTTAAACAACATGTGGTTAATAATGGTCGACGCCTATAGTAAATGGCCGGAAGTTTATAAGCTCGGAAAAGATTCATCATCGGCTCAAGTGATTCAATGCATTCGAGAAAGCATATCACGTTATGGTATTCCGGATACAATAGTCTCCGATAATGGTCCCCAATTTGTATCAAAGGAGTTTGAAGAATTCTGTAAAAAGAATGGTATTCGTCATACTACATCGAGTGCCTATCATCCTCGAAGTAATGGGGAAGCTGAGCGGTTCGTCCGAACGTTCAAGAATAATATGAAGTCCAGTAAGAATGCGCAAAAAGATAACTTGGAATTGTGTAACTTCTTATTTAACTATAGGATCACAGTCCACGCAACTACAGGTGTTGCACCGTCGGAACTTATGATGAGAAGACAGTTAAAATGTCACCTTGATTTACTTCATCCTGATGTAGATTCTACAGTCAAAATAAATCAAGAGAAGCAAAGACATCAGTTTAATAAAAAAGTTCCTGTTCGAGAATTCAGTCCTGGAGATAAAGTTTGGGTCCGAACGTTTGGAAAACATGATCCCAAATGGAACCTTGGAACCATTATAAGATCAGTTGGTCCAGTATCATATATTGTCCAAGTAGATAGCCGTACTTTAAAACGACATGTGGATCATATTATCTCGGCATCTGTCCAGAAGCCATTAGAAACTAATTCTAACGACATTATCATTAATCCAGAGGAATTGTCTAATTCAACGGAACCAGAAATCGTCGAAGAGCAAAGTCCAGAACCAGGATCCAGTTCCAGCGCTGAACCAACGAAGTCCTCTCGTCCTAAGCGTAATACGCACCCTCCGGATCGTTTAGAATATTCGAGTCTTGGTAAACAAAATCTAAAGGGGGGAGGAAAATGTAGTATCGAGTAATATTACTACGCGCGGCATTGAGCACGGGATACGGGAGAGGGCGCAGACACGGACAGGCGGTCACTGTAATGAGAGACACACGTCACACGAGTGAATCGTATATTTCAATATATTGTATTTCCCGACTTTTAAATATATCTATATTCTTTTAAAGAAACTTCCGAGTGTTTATTAAAGACGAACATAACAAAAGTACTTATTATGAAATATAAAGGTTTCCAAATTGTCAGCAAAATTGTTTTACTATTGAACCACGTGCGATTTATAGTTGCCGAGATATAAATAAGTGCTCTCACATTGTTATAAATTTTAAAAATTTTATATAAGTACAAACATATATAAATACTTCGTTTTCACACTTGTGGA
>NW_012026836.1:83139-96360 GCF_000956235.1 Wasmannia auropunctata
CAGTGTCTCTAAGACATAGATTCAAAGGACATTGAACATTTCTGCAATGTCTTTTCAACGTTGAATCTACATTTCGCGATGTTGCTGCAACATTTACAATCTTGCAATTCAACGTTTCTGAGATGTTGATTCAACATTAGTGTGCTGTATTGGTATGCGCTGGTTGCAAAGTAATTAAATGCCGTGGAAACTTGTGCTCCAGCACTGGCATAAAACGTTTAGTATTTGTCGAGTAAATATTGAAAAATCGAAAGAAAATACACTAAACGGTATTTTTTCCATTTGGCCTATTTTGAAGCATCCACACGGTTATAGTTTAATAATTGACGATTTTCAACGTATGGCTTTAAGTCAAGAAATATTAACAGTAGATAAATGGGACGCATTTTTTCATCAACTTAAAAGCTGTAAAACCAAGTCAGAAAAATGATCAGTTACAATTTCTAATGGAAACATAGCTAGATACGAACATTAATGAAGGTACATTTTTTAAAATATATTTTACCTTTTTAAAAAAAAAGACGTATTTCGATAGATATCTTCATTGTCTTGGATTCCAAAATCGCTTTACAAATTATGGTATTACCTCATTTGCTGCCTCCAAAGAAAATGACTAGACGTAAAGACAAATATTGGAGACCATCCATTTGGGACGCAAAGGATAGCACTATTAAGCACGCAGTGGTTAGTAATATTTCATACCCAATACAAGGACATATTTCGCAATCATTGTCGAAGATGAATCTTTTTTATTTTATAATATGGTGCATGTTAATCTTTCAAGTCGTTGTATCATGCAAGACATTTTGTTTTATTATTCTTACTAATGTTTTTCACAGACATTGGAAGTAACTCGTTACTTGTAACGCCGTTATCGATTTTACAGTTGACATAATTTTTTGTACATTTAGTATCATTTTTTTTAAGTATTTTTATCGTACAAAACGTTGGATCTCCTGTATTCAGTTTGTGTACAGTTATAAATAATACTATTTAGATTCCTGGTGATGTTACTAAACTCAGAGAAGAATATGTCAAGAAATGTAAGGAATTGAAACTAACCATTCAACCGTCATCTTCATTATTGGACCCACACTACATGAAATCACCACTTGTTATTTATACATTGACGATATATTGTACAATATATCTTCGCTTATAGAAGCTATCTTCGCTATAGAAGTCGACGTTTGTTTCAAGACGTTTCACGTGCTTCAACTGCAACATCCTACTGCAAGTGACCACTTATGGTTAATTATATAAAAATGTATTTATAAATTTACAATCAAGTGGGACAGAATAATACCAAGTACTGAATATGTTATAAAAACGTTAAATGAGGACAATCAGTTGTGTGATAAACAGGACTAAATCTTCTCTAAACTGCAAGAAGTGAAAAGATAGTATTTTTACTCCAGCAGTAGTGACACTCGAAATCTTAAAAGTAAATATTTCATTTAAGCTAATTGTTAGAATTATGACTCCAAAAGAGTAAATATTCTGCTATAATATATAATATTAGATTATTGTACGAACGTGGAGTAAGCGTGAGGTCGCACGGAGGCGAACGCTAGCGCGACGGAGCAAGGAGAGAAAATTCGAAGTAGGCCTTTGAGAGAATGGAGTGCGATTTGGACGGCACAGTTTAATAAAATACACTTTTTACACTATATACAAGTTTCTTCTGTACATTCGCGACTGAACAGACGCTGAACGGTTGAACAGCGAGCGGAGTAGCACGTAGCCTCGATCAGCGCGGCGCGAGCGAACACGTCTCCCGGATGCAAACTCTGCTGGAAAAAAGGCGACGTGCCCCCCTCGCTCCTGCTTTTCATTGAGACATGCCCCTCTAGAAAGCTTCCCTCTCTCTTCTTGGCAAACGACGTGCGGGATTACATTATAAGGTGATAATTGTCGGAGCCTTATAGAAGGGGATGGGTTGTCATTGCCTATGTTTTTCGGAAAAACATGTTTTGTTCGAGCGCGCCGCTTTGCGCTGCTCGAGGGAAGGTAGCCCGTGATTGGACGCTAGCGACGACGGCGGGCGCTCTATTGGCCCGCCGTGACTATTAAGGCTATTGCCTGAAGGTTTTTAAAAGGAAGAAATTAGAGAAATGACATTTTATTGTTTTATACGATAATTTGGCATAAAAGTAAGGCAAAACCGCGGAGTGCTACTAAATAAAGTGGTGCGTTTTGCAGATATAACCAAAAAGAGTCATTTTTCATTATTTTATAATTATCTTGAAAACGACGCAAGATACAAGAAAAGTGCAAGAACACTTTTTTGTTGGAAATTAAATTTTACATAGGATAAGAGCAAAAAAAATTTATTTTTGAATTATAGAGGCTAGATATGACGTAAAAACAGAAGGGAAAAATCGCAAAATTTTCGAAAAAGTTCTTTTTTACATTTTTGCGTATAACTTTTTTTCTATACATTGGAGCGATTTTTTAGTGGTATAATAAAAGAAAGTAGACATTATAATTAAGAAAATGAGCGGTGATTAAAGTGTTTTTGTCGAATAGCGATCGAGATATCGTTAAAGAAAATTAGGCATTTTTCAGACCGTTTTTCGGTGTTTTTATTAGAATTTTTGCATTGTATAAAATTTTATTTCCTTTGAAAGATAAGATTGGCGAGCGATTTTGTAAACTTGTAATTATTAAATCACTTCCATACTTTTCTTTCAATTTACTAAAAATCCACTTTCGAGATGGTTGCTTCCCTTGGTAATCAGTAAGAATTTCTTCCAGTGAAAATTGGCACTCTTCGTCGTGTTCACTAAGAAATTTGCGTATGTAACACATTATTGAAGCAGTCGTTTTGTTTACAGGTCTTCCAGAAAAATGCCTGTCGATTACTGACCGTTTCAAACTTGTATAACAATTCACGTGGTATCTTGCATTCACAGAAGTAATGATTCTTATATTTGAAATTCTATTTAAAATGTCTTGACCGTGTTTATTTTTGTTTTCCCGTAGAAGGGATAGATCAAACTGTTAGGTTTTGAACGAGCCAGTCGCGTATACAGCTAAGGAGATTGATTGTTGCGTATAACGGAAAATTGGAAATGTCGAGCAATTCGTGTTTCATTTGTGGTAATAATTTATCTACTGTGAGCAGAGTGATAAAAAAGAAAGGCATCGCATCGTTGAAAGCAGTAAGCATCAGTAGAGAAGATAATAAACACGAATTATTATCTAACGTGCGTAGAAACGCATGAAACATGTTACAAATCATACATAGCATCTTCCATGATTTCCGTAGAAAGAAAAAGAAAAAGAAGCCAAGAAGATTTATCAAAGCCAGAACCAAGCAGACAAAGAATACATTTTAACTTTGCAGAATTATGTGTAATTTGTGAAGAAGATGCTGGGACAAATTATTTGAATAATATGCGAAAAAAAGGAAGGCTTTCTTTAGGCAGCGTTCATATTCTAGAAAAACAACGAGATAAATAAAAATATGATACGATATGCAACCGAAAACAAAAATAAACACGATCAAAACATTTTAAATAGAATTTCAAATATTAGAAACGTTACTTCTGTGAATGCAAGATACCACGTGAATTGTTACACAAGTTTGAAACGGCCAGTAATCGAGAGGCATTCTTTTGGAAGACCTGTAAACGAAACGACTGCTTCAATAATGTGTTACATACGCAAATTTCTTACTGAACACGACGAAGAGTGCCAATTTTCACTGGAAGAAATTCTTGCTGATTACCAAGGGAAGCAGCCATCTCGAAAGTGGATTCTCAGTAAATTGAAAGAAGAATATGGAAGTAACTTAATAATTACAAGTTTACAAAATCGCTCGCCATTTTTATCTTTCAAAGGTACAGGAGATAAAATTTTATACAATGCAAAAATTCTAATAAAAACACCGAAAAACGGCCTGAAAAATGCCTAATTTTCTTTAACGATATCTCGGTCGCTATTCGACAAAAATACTTTAATCATCGCTCATTTTCTTCGTTAGAATGTCTACTTTCTTTTATTATACCACTAAAAAATCGCTCCAATGCATAGAAAAAAAGTTATATACAAAAATGTAAAAAAGAATTTATTTTCGAAAATTTTGCGATTTTTTTCTTTCTTTTTCACCTCATATCTAGCCTCTATAATTCAAAAAAAATTTTTTTTGCTCCTATCCTATGTAAAATTTAATTTCCAACAAAAAAGTGTTCTTGCACTTTTCTTGTATCTTGCGTCGTTTTCGAGATAATTACAAAATAATGAAAAATGACACTTTTTGGTTATATCTGCAAAACGCACCACTTTATTTAGTAGCACTCCGCGGTTTTACCTTACTTTTATGACCGTATAAAACCAAGCCAAATGACCGTATAAAACAATAAAATGTTACTAACTAATTTCTTCCGAATCGGGACAATTTTTCAGCTCCAGGCAATAGCCTATATCGGCGCGATCGCTTCGCTTAGCGACAGCGTGATCGTTGCCGCCGCGCTCAGGTTTTGGCGTCACGCGTGCATGCCGTGGTTAGCATCAATCTCGAACAATTATATAATATTGCAGATTCTCTTAAATATCGAGTGAGGTATAACTTTAATATATGTAATAAAAAAATATATACATATATTCAGAGTGCAGATCAGGCACGGTAGTGGCTTGGTGTCAAGTGTTTAAACTAATAAAATATAAATCAAATCAAATATGTATATATCTCAAGCTATGCTGGGTCTCAAGCCATGCCAGCCGTCTCTTAACGCGAGCCGTTGCGTTGCGAACACCTGAGATTATGAGATCTCAATAACGGTTGAACCGATTAAGTTCTAAGTAGGCTTAATCGACAGCTTCGGTTTGTATAATGAAAGTGTTTTTATTTTTTTCCTACGTGCCCTACAAACGGAGATATTGCAATGCAAAATCCGAAATGTAAGAATTAAGAATTAATAAACGTTATTATTATCATCGTCGTCGTCGTCGTCGTCGTTGCGGAGTGAGGAAAATGTCCTTTTACAATTTTTGACGCAAAAGGCGCTAAAGCGCTAGGATTTTTAACTTTACAGCCTCGCACGCTTCGATCGATGTATACATATATATATCAATTGATTGATGTGATAACAGCAGATCAGTGTGTTTAATAATATTTTTATTACGATTAATTTCTGCACTTAAATCCAGAAAATCTAAATAAAAGCAAGAATCACTCATATTAAAGAATCACTGAGCACTCACTAATCTGATCTCTTTGCTGAACGCATATATTTTTTCCAGTGACAAGTGAGGTTATTGTTACTGTGTGTCTTTTTCTCGATGTATATTTATATCAGGAGACGCGGTAGCGTCTTCCGCCAAGTATATTTTTTCGCTACATGATCAGGAGACGTTTTTGTACTTAACAGAGACGCTACAGTGTATCTTTTACCGGACGGATAACGAATCTGTAGGAATAAATTATTATTTCTTTTAATTATATGGATAATATCGGTAAATGCCTAATTTTTTGAAAAAATCTATATTTTTCCAATCACAATATTGTAATAGCGATATTCATAAGTGCATTTGATGCATAAGCGCTGTGACGTGACGTTTTTTGACCGTCCGTCACAAGGGTCACAACGTCCAACCGAGGAAGCGCGGTTATGGATCCTGCGTCCTCCCCGAGTTAGGGAGGCGAGCGTATCCGCGCGCATTGCGTTTTCCGTTACTTGGCCGCGCGCTTTATTTAACTTTTTATCTCCTCACGAGCGTAACTTAAAATAGGTCGAGATCGGCGGCATAGCCGAAATGCGCGTGTAAGAAATCGTCTACACCAAGCGGCGAGAAGGAGAGGAACATTGACATTGGAACGACTGGCTCATCGCGGGAAAAATGGAGCACGCAGGTCAGCCATAGTTCTTACGAACGTTATGGGTCTCAATATTCTCTGTAACGAGCTCTTTACTGCCGCCGATTACTTTCAGCAATCCGGGTGGAAAGCCTGCTACATTGAGGCAATGGACTCTCACGATCCATCGAGTACCGGGTTGCCGACGACGAAAAGTACGGAGGCGAGGCGGACGAGCAGAGTCGACGCCAAAGAACGGAGAGGGTCGCGAGCCTAATTTGAAGTCCGCGCTGTCAGTTGCGAGCGAGCTGATCACGTGCGACGCCGTGATTCGCGGGCGTCGCGCTCGCAGGGCAAGGGCCAATCGGCGCGTAATCAGCCGATCGCGTGACACCCTGCTGCCTGCGTGCTGCCGGAAGGTCCGTCGAGCGACACTTGTGCTGTGGTCGCGCGTGGGAAAGGACGCAGGATCCTGCTTAGTTGCCGAGTGCCGGAACGCCTTTTGGAGAACATCTTTCGTAGCTGCCGCTCTTGGTGAGACGAACGTTGTACGATAATATTGTCAGCCGCCGATTTCATTGTCGGACGGATCGCGCTATTGCAGTTTCGTTGTCCGCGTAATCGTATGTTCGTGTGTAGAGTCCGTGTGCCGCGCCATCCGCCCGGCATAGAGTTACGCAAATTGAGTAAAGTAATTGCGCTCGCCTTGCCACAGCCGGGTCATTTGTGCGTTAGTTAAGTGTTATTTCGTGTTTCTTTCCGTGTTAATGATTTGTGCGAATTATTGCGTGTTAGCGTGCCAAATGTCGGCAGAACTTCGGAATATCGCGACGTCACGTGGCGTGTGATCCGACGTTACGCCGTGCGAGGCGTACTCGCGTACCGCGAGCGGATACTTCGCGGCTTGGAAAGGGCGTAAAAACAAAATCTCGTACACCAGTCATCTCCGGGAGCGTACCCGGACACGCGAATCTCGATATCGGCGATACCAACGACGGTTGCCGCGGCGTTAGTCGCGGTCGGGAGACACGCTTGTATATCTCAGCACACGCAAATATATTTGTTAATTGTTATAGAAAACTGAGTATTCGATCTCGCCCTTGCTCTTCCACCTTCCTCCGCACCTTGCGAACCACCCCTCTACCGAGTTTCCGTGCAATAATTCGAAGGGTGGCACGCCCGCTCGTGCTTGGCGCCCAACTTCGCGTTTTCGATTGCCGCGTAATTGCGAGCTAATGAAATCAATGTGTTTCGCCGGACTATAGTGACGGTTAACGACCGATCTTGCTTTCCGACTTGTAGAAAAGACGGTTGCAGCGCATAAAGTGTATGCATTTTTTTGCCTGATATGTCATTCAGATGCGTCGTCGTCGTCGTCGTCTTCTTCTTCGCAAAATTTTTCAATCTTGTCCCCTTTCGTCTATAATTTATAATTTTGCCGCCTTTGTTATCGCCGTCTTTTTCTGCGCTAAATTTTCGTAAAAATTTCAATGTTGTATGGTCTCTTTGGTCTGCTATATCGTCGTCGTCGTCTTCTTCTTCGCAAAATTTCAATCTTGTCCCTTTCTTCAATCTTATCCCTTGTCTCTCTTCTGGCTTTCTCGTTTCTCTTACGATTTTCTCGTCTGTTTCTCTACTCTCTCGTCTCTCTCACAACTTTTTTATGGTCGTCGTCAAGGAAGTGAATGTCTACGTGTTTGTCGTCGAGGAACTAAATGTCTAGGTATCATCTAGGTTTTCGCGGTCGAGGAAGTGAATGTCTACACGGTCGCCGTCGATGAAGTGAATGTCTACGTGTTCGCCGTTGAAGAATTAAGTGTCTGATGTTGTCTAAGTCTTCACCATCGAGGAAGTGAGTGTCTAAATGTTTGCCGTCGATATATATATATATATATATATATATATATTGTGACGTTGCAGCCGCTGCAGCAGAGCAGCGTCCCGCCGCCGTCACAAGACGCGGGTTCACGCCCTTTTTGCCGGGCCGACAGCAGCGTTATCGTGAGCGAGACCGAGATCTCCGGGAGGCCCGAACTTAAATCGCGTGTTTTATATTAATTATTTTGAACCTCTTGCATGTAATACAGCGCCTCACCGGACGCAAGAAGCATCGACGATGAGGATTCAAGGCCATCGGCAAAGGAGAGGACTTGGAGTACAGACAATCCGGCGCAGGAGCCAAGGGAGCACGCACCGGGCATGCGGCGATCAGGCGACGGAGCGCGCACACGCTGAGCGCATGACCGCATGCCAGGATTTATGAGAGCCGCCAGAGGCGCGGCAAGGAAGGCTGGCGAAGGATCTGAGGTCCGCAAAGGGCGACGGCCGGCGATTTCCCCAGGGCCCGGGGCCATCGCCGAGAACTGCCGGGAAGATGACCAAATCGTCCCGGATTGAAGGGCGAAGGACGCGCCCACCAGATGTCACGCCGCCGCATCCAGGAAATAGGGCGGCCTCGCGAGGACGCGAGGCGCCCGCAGGAAAATTCGCCAAATACGCCCGTGCCACGGCCGGACTCCGCGGAGCACCGTGATTGGTCGCGACCGTGTGCGCCGCTATGTTGCGCACTCCCGGGCTGGGGGTGCAGGCATCGATCGCGTATCGAACGCGATCTATGCCGCTTTTGCGTGCAAAAGAAGCTAGCGTGCGGTCGATCCAGCGAGCGAGCGAAAGGTTGAGCGAACGAACGAAATCGAGGGATACGAAAAGCTGCCGGCCCGGAGCCTTTTTCTCAAGGGACGTCGAGAGGAGAATCGTGCCGGTGAGGTAACCCTTTGTTTCCAAGCGCTGTAAAGCCACGGGTAGGTCGAGGAGCGTACTCGCACTCTGCGGACGAACACGCCATATTTGGTGTTAGAGGTCGGTTGCGTACGCTCTTTTGGCGACGCGTAATTCTTAGAGAAGTTATTAATTCTTAGAGAGTTTATTTTCGTGTTGGCTTTCGTCCCTAAGTGCGAGGGTTCCTTTGGCGTCTTGCCGTGAGCTGCCGAGAGTGCCGCGTGCCGAGTATCGAGCCACCCGGAGATCATCACCGCGAGTGTGCCGCAAAGCCATCGTGCACGAGTGCGCGAGTCATAGAGTAAGTGGGCGCGTACTTGAATTCGCGGTCAAGCAATAGTCCCGGGTATTACGCCCGTGTAAACTCGTCGTATATCGGCGTGTGTAACGTCGTTTTCATCGCGGTTTTTTCGTCCGTTGTGTCTGTCTATTATCGCGACTATTCGTTGTTATTTGCGTGTGTGGCGTCGGTACTCGCGTAGTACCGGAATAGATTATTACGCTGTGTTAAAGTACGATATTGTTCCGGTCGCGTTTCATTGTATTGGTCCGATTGCGTGTAACCTTGTTTAACCCGATCGCGAACTGCGTTAAGTGTCGGAATATATTTCCGTCTTTGTTCTGTTTGCGTGAGGCATCGAGCCGAATACTTTTTTTGTTTCTGCGCTTTCTCGGGCGACATCGGACTTTATTATCTCGTTCACGTCGTCCGATTATTTGCGGCTCATTCACGCCGATTCTGTTATTTTCGTTCCTTTTATCCGTCTCCTACAAAGACTTATGATTTTTTGTTAATTATCGTTTTATTGAACATTTGATATCGCCATACCAAGCGTTTATTAAAGTGTTCTATTTTATTTTACATTTGGAGTACGCATTCTTTCGCCCGCTCACCGTCATCCCGTCGAAAAAAATATAACTCGCCCTTAGTCTCCGCCCTGCCCCTCTGCCGTTAGGTAGAGCCGGCCGACCGTCGCGCGATCGATCTCGGGAAAAGAATTCGTTTTTAGATTTCGCGTATCGTCGAGTGCAAGTGCATTTTCCGCTTTATCGCGCTAGCTCGGAGTTTCGCGAGTGACGTTGCCACCGAGCACGTATGGCGCCCAACTTTCGCGTCGCGACTCCTCGTCGATCGCCGGAGGGACAGACCTAAGAGGGCTAACATCTTTCCTCCCGAAATCGCTTACGATTTCCCCTTTTCGTTTTTGATCCGCGCTCGCGCAAACCTCGAACCTCGCTGAGCGCGTGACAATATATATCTCGGATTAATGTTTGCAGAGGATCTTTTACTCGAGAAGAATTACACCGTTGCATATCCTATTCTTATGATTTTTTTACTTACTGCCATAACAGAAATGTAAACCGTCTGTTGGACGAAGATTACAGATAGAGATAAAGTATTTTAAAAGATATTTTTTATTGCATTATTGTGGTGGTCTTATATGTGGCGCCAACCACGTCGCGTGTAGTGGATTTAGGAGAGCACAGGAGTTAGGCGTTACTGATCGAGAGACTGTGTGACCGAACAACACTTTTATTCCTTTTTATCTATGTATAGTCTATTTACAGTGCGCATATGCGCGTTCTTTGGTTTATTGGCCCGGAGGCCAATTGTTGGCCCGAAGGCCGGCGTCCCCTGACGCCTCAGTGGCGACGCTCACGCCACTGTATAGGAGACTACGTGGTGGTGGTCTTCACTGGCCCCCAACGCAGATCCTCTTGTGGCCTGTTAGCCCGTCTTCGGGCCCGTTGTGAAAGGCGCTGTTCCTTCGGCTGTTCTACGGTGGGTTCAGGCGCTGTCCGCAGAAGCTGCTACCTCCAACGGAAGCGAGATCCGGATCGGCTGAGGCGGCGGAGCTTTCGGTGCTGCTTGCGGGGGAGCCACTTTCACAGGTGACTCTCACTCGCTTGTCGATGACTGCTCCGGAGTGCGTCCGCAGATCCGAGGTATCTCCCGGTGATGCCTCGGTGAAGTATATCGCCAGACCCGGATGTCCCTCGGCTGCAGTGTTCCCCTCGGCGGCCTCGTTCTACGGACTGGAGACGAACCGAGTGGAAGGAGCTTCCACTCGGTCGTCGTCGGGTGTCTCGAGACAAGGCTTCCGCCCGTGTCGTCTTTTCTGCTGCCAGCTCGAAGCAGGGCACTGCTGCTATCTGTACTCATAACAGGGCTTTGAGACCTCTGTTATCCTTTGCCTTTACGCCTAGTTATCCGGATGTGTATCCGTTGTAGGGGCTCCGAAGAGCAGGGCAAGTGCGGTCGTTGACTGCGGTCCCGGGGCCTATATGGCCCTACTGACCGTTTTTCATCTACGCGAAACTGTATTACTCGCGGGCTCCCTGGTGGTGCCCCGCGAGTAATTAGAGAGGCGCGGTGCTCGGGCACCTGTGCCCGCCTACCGGTGGCGCGTGGCAGGTGTACGGCGCGTACGCGCGACCGCGGATTCTCGCTGTCTGCCGGCCGCGCTTTGTGTGTGTGGCCCTTTGAGTCGCCACAATTATATTTATATTATATTATTGCTATAATTAACTATATATTTATTTATATTGTTAAAACTAATCATTTATTTTAATAGACATTTATATATTACATAATAGTTATAACTGATTATTTATTTTATTTAAAGATGAAAAGCCGGATCAATCTACATTGTTTCTTTTCTTACATCTTTCCGTGTGATAGAGGTTACATAATCTCTGTCAATTGTCATGAACTTAGTAAAAAAAATTACGAAAATAGGATAACATGCAACGGGGTAATTCTCGAGTAAAATATCCTCTGTGCAGAATAGGTATTAATCCGAAGTATATCATTCATCATTTACTCAAGAAGAATCTCCTTGTTGCGTATCCTATTTATATGATTTTTATATTCCACGTGCATGTATTCGGTGCTATTCGATGCCTGTGCGGAGGTGTAGAATGATAGTGTTTATAACCTACAATTCGAACCAGCTATTTTCATTCCCAGCGAGAGTGAATGTCCCCTTTTTCGTGAATGAATGTACTGTTTTTCACTCCTGCTCGAGAGTAAGAGTAGTAAAACGACGACGTAACGACGCCATCTGGTGAGTCAAGTTATTCTACATGGGTAGTATACTAAATGTTACTCGTGAGGTACTCTTTTTTGAGTGCACGAATAGCAACGAATATGCACTTAGAATATAAAATTACGTATGCACTACGAGAAGGAACATGCCGTCTATCAATGGATAGGCTGATGTCTTTGAAACTCAGATACGGCTCGTGCGCGCGAGCGCTCTTCGTTCCAAAGACATCAGCCTCCCCATTGAAAGACGGTCTTCTTTTCCTTCATACATAAATAACTATTTTTTATTGGGCTCATAACAGATATAAACCATTTATTAGACGAATGAATATTATCCAAAAGAATTATTTTTTATATTATTTTTATATGTTACACTATAATTATAACTGTTTTAGTAGAAAAATAGTAAAATGGCCAGATCCAGCTACATTGCTTCCTTTATCTATATCTTTCCGTTACACAATTTTTGTTATGAGCCCAGTAAAAAAAACACGAGAATGAGATAATATGCGACAGAGCAATTCTCCTTGAGTAAAATATCCTCCCCAAACAGGAATTAATTCGAGGTATGTTACAATACTACAAAATGCGTGATATCATTACAAAATTGACTTTAAAAAAAATAAAAAAAGGTGTCACCGCGCTCCTTAAAAAAACTTGTATTTGAATTAAATATAATTTTTTTGAAAGATAAAACTTAAATGGTATTCTTCTTTGTACTATGATGTTAACTAACTTTAATTCGGTGGTATGCATATTACTATTATCTCAATAAATGACTTGATATCAGTAAATGGCGTCAAGTTAAATAAAAATTATGTACGGTGTCTTATTATTCAATTACTATTACTTGTATAAAAGATTTGATCAGTAAATGGCGTCAAGTTAAATAAAAAATTTGATATCAGTAAATGGCGTTAAGTTAAATAAAAGATTTGATATCAGTAAATAACATCAAGTTAAATAAAAATTATGTTATTCAACCTTATAAGTGATGTGTATATCGTTTGTATAAAATATTTGTTGTTAATAATTGGCGTCAAATTATTCTCTCATAAATTTACAATTTTTTAATTTACAACCTGAGTGACATATACATATGTACTGTCACGTGCTTCCGCGAGATAAGTAATTCGCGCGAGCACGGATCAAACAATAGGAAGGAAATCGCGTACAATTCCGGGGAGGGAAGATGTCAGCCCTCCAGGATGTGTCCCTCCGGCGATCGACAAGGAACGGCGACGCGAAAACTGGGCGCCAGACGTGCTCTAGGTCACGTCACTCGCGAAACGCAACGATTACGCGATAGCGTGAAAGAAATCTTTACACGCGACGACACTCGACAATCAAACGCCACTCCCGAAGTCGATCGCACGAGGGCCGGCCGGCTCTACCTAACGGCACCCATACAGAACATAATATCTGTTAGATATCTATTCGATATCCTCATATCTATGATAGGATATCCATAAATCTCTAATAAATAGCTAGTAGACATCCTCTATACATCCAAATGTCCGCAATACGAGATCTCAGAAATATCCATAAGATATCTAAGCCAATCGATTACATATTTATATACCCAAATAGCACA
>NW_012026836.1:96410-97634 GCF_000956235.1 Wasmannia auropunctata
CGCGTCACGCGTCACGTCGTCCGTCGCGTCACGATTAATCGACCAAAACATTCCATTTTATTATATTCCGCGCGACTCCTTGCACGACGCATCAATTAAGTTACTCAACATTCTAGAAATAAAATAATCTTTTTTTGTATAAAATCCAGGATCGCACAGCAAATTACGCAATAAAAGAGATGTTTTGATTGGTCAATTCGAATAACGCGACGCGTGACGCGCTCAGTAGGAACACACCCTAAAGCCGGTATCAGACTATGCACTGGAGATTGAGCGTTTTCGATTTTTTCCATAAACAAATATAAATCTTAAAGAAAAAACTATTAAGAAATACAATGTATTAAATAATAATAATATTCCTTTATATTTTTATTATTATTATTATTATCTTTATTATTTGTTTGTGAATTTTGGGAATTTAACTCTTAACACCCTGTATAGCATCGGTGAATTTTTTTCTATAACGTTACGTCTTTTACCTGTTTTTTTTTTTTAATAAAAAGTCGCGAGATATACGATAAAATACATGTAGATGCGTATTATACTTATATATTGCTAATTTTCAACATGTATTATCAAAAAAGAACGATAAAACAAGCAAGTTTCCAGACAGAGACAATTTAAATTTAAAAGTAAAATTCCAAAAATTTTCCTAAGTGCCGATAAAATTCAACAAAAATCCTTGACTTTCAAGAAATTATCTGAAAATTCCGGGTTTTTCAGGTTTTTTTCAGTAAACACTCTGTTACAGCGTCTAAAATACTTTATATACAAAATTTTTTATACAAAATTCACGTTAATTTCATGAAATACATAAATGCTGCCAAATTGATTAATTTTCTATAATCACAATTTTCTACAGTAAATATATTTTCCTAAATTTTATATTACTGTGTACGTTATTGTAAATTTTATAGTTAACTTATATAAATACAATGATCATGCGTCACTATATTAACATGTACAATAATTCCCGACAACAATTTCAAATCATCTTTGGTTTACCATCATAAACAAATATTTCACCTATTATATAATAATACATATAAAAAATAAATACATATATATATTGTCACGTGCTCCCGTGAAATAAATAATTCGCGCGAGCACGGATCAAACAAGGTTGTGGGAATCGCGTACGATTCCGGAGAGGCCGGAAGGTGGCAGCCCTCCGGGATGTGTCCCTCTGGCGACCGACGAGGAGCGGCGACGCGAAACTGGGCG
>NW_012026836.1:97654-100543 GCF_000956235.1 Wasmannia auropunctata
TATTTACGTGTTAATATTATTTAAATAATTATTCAATGTGTAAATTTTTAATTAACACATACGTATATGTTTATTAAGTATCTCCGGTAAATATTTTGTTAACATAGATATGTAGACAACAAATAAATATCTAATAGATATCTTTGGTAGCTGTTTAGTGAATATGGATGTGTAGATAATTATTAGATATCTACTAGTTAACCATAATGGATATGGATAGTGTATAGATATGTGAATATCCAGTAGATATCTATTATATATTTTGTTCTGTATGGGCAGAGGGGCAGGGCGAGGCAAAAGGGCGAGTTAGGCTCAGGGCGATAGGATGGCGCGGGGCGGGCGAAAGAATTCGTACTCCAGATTAATAGTAACAATAATAACGAGGTTGTTTATTACCCGCTTAGACAGGCGGTAAGAAACGGCGGAGAAAAAAAAGATAATACAATTCGGTAAGAAAAATACGGAAGTGAAAAGACTGAGTCGACGCTATTAAGCGCGGGTAATCCGACGGCGTGATAAATTCCAGCGTAGCGAAAGAAAAAGACAAGAAATAGACGTAAAATTCGGCCGGAAACAAAAAGAAACACATTCAAAACTAGTCGGCGCGATGGTACAATAACGGACGGGGCTCGGTACGACACGAGTACCGAGGTCTAGCGACAAGTATAACCGAGGAAGTCAATCGTAAGTTTACGCGTCGGACACTCGTATGGAAACAAAACCGATAGAAAATTGACTTACACCGATACGCAATGAAATCGCGCGCAATATCACAATACAGCGCGACGCGCGGCACTCGTGATTCCGAGTACTCACACACTTACTCTAACGCTCGCGCGCTCAGGCGCGAGGGCTTTGCGGCGAACTCGCGACGACGATCTCCGGGTGGCTCGATACGCGACTCACGACACTCCCGATCGCTCACGGCAGATCCGATGAGAACCCTCGCACTTGAGGACGGACGCCGGTACGCCAAATCAAAGAGCAACTACGAGATACGCGTCGCCAAAGGGGCGCACGCGACGAAACTCTAACACTAAAATGGCGTTCACGTCCGCAGAGGGCGAGCAAGATCCTCGATCAGCCCGTGGCTTTACACGCGATAAAGAGGGTCACCTCACCGGCACGGTCTCAATCTCAGCCTCCTGGGTAGCAGGTCCGACAGCGGCTCGTTCCTCCTCGCTCTCGCCAACGCACTCTCTCGCTCTCTCTCTCTTTCGCTATATCGATCGCTCCGCTTGACCGCACGCTCGCCTCGGTCGTTCGCACGCAAAAGCGGCGTAGATCGCGCTCAATTCGCGATCGATGCCTGCACCCCCAGCCCGGGGGTGCGCAACACAGCGGCGCAGTCGTCCGCGACCAATCACGGCACCGCGGGGGTCCTGCCGTGGCATGGGCGCGATCAGGTGATTCTGCATGCGGGCGCCTCGCGCCCGCGCGAGGTCGCCCTATATCCAGGATGTGGCGGCGTGGAATCAGATGGGCGCGTCCTTCGCCCTTGAATTCCGGGACGAGTTGGCTATCTCGCCCCGGCAGCTCTCGGCGATGTCCCCGAGCCCTGGGGAAATCGCCGGCCGTATCGCCCTTCGCGGGCCTCAGCCACAGCGCCTTCCCGGTCGCGCCCCTGGCGGCTCTGCTATCCTTGCGCGCGTTCACGCGCTCTGTCACCTGTCCGCCGCGTGCCCGGTGCGTGTCCCCTTTGCTCCGGCGCCAGGTCGCCCGTACTCCAACTCCCTTTTGCTGTCGATGACCTTGGGTCCTCTCCGCTGACGCTCCGTTGGTTCGGTGAGGTGCCGCGATACATAGAAGAGGTTCAACGAAAATTACTACAAAGCACGCGTTTAAATTCGGGCCTCCCGGAGATCTCGGTCTCGCTCTCACGACGCGGCTGTCGGTCCGGCAAAAAGGGGGCGCGAACCCGCGCTTTGTGACGGCGGCAGGACGCTGCTCCGCTGCAGCGGACTACGGCGTCACAATATATATTACAATTAATAGACTTTAGGTAGAATTAAGAAGATATTGAGGTCAGTTATTAAATGGAATTATAGATAATTAAGTATATAATCATTTTTAATAAGATTTGCAATTTGTTAGTATTCAAAGTCGAATAAAGTAAATCGAGTTCAAATTATCATCACAAATACAGAATTTAATTTGAAGAGTTTTAAAAGATTTTATAATTAGATTGTATAATTAGTTCGTTATCAAAATTGTATTTTTTATAGACTGTTGCATTATTTACACATTTTCATATAATATTATGAAAAAAAATAGCAAATCTAATTCAACTTTGAATAAATCCAATTGTAGTATAATTGGACATTTTATATACCTACATTTTAATTGATAAATATGTACATTCTCAATAAACTAATCTTTTTTTACCTTTTTAATGAATTGCCGATGATCTACCAGGATCGTAGTACTGATTCATATTAAATATATAAACTGACTTCCATGATTATTTTAAAAAAATTATACGCAAATTATAAACTGCCTATATCATTGAATCGCTGTAATTTCTCTGGGAATACATCTTTGAAGAGAACCGGATCTGCGCGAAATTCAACCGATTCCAATGGCATAGTTCCATAAATAGAAGAGAATTTATTTATACACTGTGTACGTTCCACCATGTGCGTCAAATCCGCGGATAGCATTTCAGTATTGGTACACTCGGAATTTCTTCTTTGGTGTCACCTATAAGATTTTATACGATTTTCACGAAATATCAATAAATTGGTTGAAAATCTTGCTTACCTTAACGGGGCTTTTCCAGTAATATTCGCTACCAGAAAATTCATTGCGATGTCCTCGCAATTCATGTGCTCATCGACCCATTCTTTATGTCACCAGGCATCGCTGTAGTGTACATGTAATTCCAATACT
>NW_012026836.1:100711-102488 GCF_000956235.1 Wasmannia auropunctata
TCTCCAGCATATGCAAGCAATTAGGGGTTCGGCGCCGGTGATCCTAGACCTTTCTACCGCCACGTCGAGACATTGAGTCACAAAGGAGATTCCGACTCGTTATTGGCCGGCTCTGAGCCGTTGCGTCGTCAAAGGATCTCTGACGCATTTGTTTACCTGCCAAGAGGTCTACGGCTTTATGACCATCCAAGGCCGTTCGGTGAAATTGCAGGGCATACTGGAAGGGATAAGGGCGGTTATGGTCTTGGGAAATCGGGCGTCGAGCCTCACTCTAGTTCGACACGCGGATCCGGAAGCATCTTCGGCCGAGTGAGTCCGGTATCCGACGAGTCGTCTCATTTAGAAACTACATTCTATATTATACGAAATCGTGTGTGTTCGAGTCTAGCGCGATTCAAGGCGACGGCCTTAAGCGTGATCGCGCGTCCGTCCGATACGCGTGGCTCGCGACGATATCACCCGAAGCGTCGCCTGTTAAATAGGCACAGGGTATTCGTCGCAAGGCGTTGCCACGAATCGGAACCGAATACAAACCTGCAAGCGTTAAATCGGTCTCCAAATAACGCGAGGCGAACACGCGTCTTATATCACGTACCGTTGCTTCCGAGTGTACAGTGGATAATCATTAAATAAACATTTTCGACATTAGTGTTATTTTTTGAGAAACAAATAAACTGTCTCTATAATAAACCACAGTGTAGATATTAGTGTTATCTTCCTGACTGACACAACACATACAATAACGTAATAGATAGTCGAAATAACGACAGTAAAATACAAATAAGTACAATACAATGTAAAATATTGGATCAAGAGAAGCGATAGCGTTTCATACAAATGTATGCAAAAAATTTAAAACAAATTACTATTATACTGATCACAGATAAAATTGAATTTTTATTGCATTCAAATCGATTTAGTTTATATCTTCAAAATCGGTGAATTTCGAAGTACACCGGATTACAATCAACTCAATTACTAAAAATTAGATATTATTAAAGCAGATTGAAATTTCATACGCGCCATCGCTAAATTTCGAATTAAAATTTTGAATTAAAAATTCAGATTAATGTTGTCTTTCCTAGCGGAATCAGATTTAGACGGATTACAATCGATTTTATTGAATCAGTGTTTTTGTAACTGAAACAAACTTAGATGTTAAAAAATATATATACGGTTTATATTTTACGGTTAAAAATATATATAGGCGGATTATTTTGGATATTATATATCCCTACGGTCATTCGGATTTATTTGAATTGACAACAATATGGATTAGAATATAATGATTTCAGATTTGAAATAATCCGCAAAAGTAATATTAAAACCAATTATAATTTGTTCGGAATTAAAACCGATTACTTTTTAATCCGAGCGCGGATTGAACCGATTAAAACCGATTAAAATCGACTAAAACGGATTACGTTTTAATCGGTTTTAATCGAACATTTTCAGCAGGGTTACTTTTCAGGACTGAAGAATTATTGGGTGACTATACACTTATCATAGTTTTTTGTAAGTGCCGTTTTTTACTTCTAGTAATTTAGAAAAGTGCAAATAGTAAAGTTAATTTTTGTTGTATTATCCTTATTTACATTATTTGTAAAATGTTGCGTTGTTTGTTTTGCTCTCGTCTATTGTTATCTATAAACTATTTAATGGCTCATATAAAATTGAAACATAAACCACTTATGCACAGTGCGGTTAAATGCTTTTTCGAAAATTGTTCACAAGTTTATAATAAACATATACTGCTTAAAAAAACATATTTTGTCCA
>NW_012026836.1:104633-105824 GCF_000956235.1 Wasmannia auropunctata
ACGTGTGCTCTTCCGATCTGTGATCTGTCGAAATATGTTATCACTGTAACGAGTCAAATATAAAAAGTGAAATAAACCTAGTTAATCTACTTTAAGTATGGCAATACATTTCAGAAAAAACCAAGATACCAAAAGTTGAGTTTTTAAATGCAATCCGAATGTTGCTCGATTCAACGTTTTTCACTTTTAACAACGTAATATATAAACAAGTTTTTGGTACACCAATGGGTGGACCGAGTTCCCCTAGTATTGCGGATTTGGTAATGCAGGATATAGACGAAGCGGCATTGAAAAAATTGCCGTGTCATCTTCCGTTTTATTATAGATATGTTGATGACATTCTTTTGGCTGCTCCTTCTGAATTCCTTGATACAATTTTGAATATTTTCAATTCCATGCATGAGCGTTTAAAATTCACGATTGAGATTGGGGATGACCACAGACTTAATTTTTTAGATGTAAACATCATTATTGACAATCAGAAATTATTAATATTTGATAGATACAAAAAACCGACATGTTCGGGCAGGTTTTTGAATTTTCACTCTCAACATCTTAAGTGTCATAAAAGTGGAGTGATAACTGGTATGGTTGACAGAATTCTATTGTTATCCCACCCACGGTTCCAGCGTGACAACTTAATTGACATAATACATACATTACTAAATAACGGATATCCTCTCCCTTTTATTTTCTCGACAATTAATACTAGATTAAAACGGTTTGCTGTTAAGGATAACCAAAAGAATGGTTATAATGATAGGACGGATAAAAATAATTGGTTTTTCACAATACCATATGTTAAAACCATCTCTGAATCTTTTAGGCCTATAGTTAAAAAATTCAATTTAAAACCGGCCTTTTCCATTCCAAATACGCTAAATAAATACATAAAAAGGAGAAAAGATTTATTAGATCCTATGTGCCACCAAGACGTGGTATATAAAATTTCTTGTTTGGACTGTAATGCTTCCTACACTGGCCAAACTAAGAGACAATTACGAACGAGAATTAATGAACACCGTTCGGACATAAAGAAAAAATCTGGTCCTCTTTCTGTAATTTCTGATTACCGTATAACGTGCGATCACGAATTTGATTGGAATGGAGTTAGAATTTTGGATAACGAGCCTTCCTATAATAAAAGATTAGTGTCAGAGATGGTCTACATAAAAACACAAAGCAGTGGTT
>NW_012026836.1:105874-109673 GCF_000956235.1 Wasmannia auropunctata
GTACTATTTGGTCCACTTATAAAAGAAAAAATCACTTGTATGTCACAAAAAGATTAGTATTGTGCCTTTAAAAATAGTATTAACAAAATTTTTGGAAATTCTAAATGTTTTCTCCACAATAACTGCATATATGGAAAAATGTAAAAGCGATAATAATATTATTACTTCAGTAACCCAGAGTATATTTTGGAAGTCTACTGTACAAGATTCAAACTGCAAAACTGTCTTATCATTAATTTTATTTTCAGACGATATTGAAATTAATAATCCTGTAGATTCCCATAAAGGTATACATAAGCTTGGTGCAGTGTATTGTACAATCCCATGTATTCCTGAAGAATATTCTAGTAGACTAGAAAACATTTTTCTACTTCAGCTTTCCATTTTGCTACTACATCATTCCGTTTGATCAAAAGCGTTTGGGAAATAAGACAATATTTAGAAAAGTTATCGAAGTCGTAACAAATTTGGAAGTAAATGATATACAGATTAAAATTAACGGGAAAGTAAAAACGGTATTTTTTAAATTATGCTTTAATGCGGGAGATAATTTAAGGTTGAATATCATATTACGATTTTCCAAAAGTTTAATTCGTCATATTGTTGCAACATTTATCTTATTTCCAAAGAAGATATTCAGAATCATTTGCGAGAAAACGTGGATCTAATACGAATAGTTACCAATTACACAAAACACTACAGAAAAGACTTTTGGAATAGACGAAGAGTGTATTTTTAATAGTATTCCCAATTTTCATGTTGCAAAAAATTTTTCTATTAATGCATCTCTTAAAGAGTGTATGTTGTTACGATATTGGGAAAATGTTGAAACATTTTATCTTAACAAATAAACTGTTTGCACTACATATTTTTCATGAAAGACTTCAATAATTCAAAAAAACGTCATTTGATGAAAATATTCCTGTAATAACGCTAAATTTAATAGACAAGAATATTTTATTATTTCAGCTTCCGAAATGAAATGTCTTGTTCTAAATCTTTGTTTAATTATTGGAGACCTTATTCCAGTTAATAATGCTGTCTGGGAATTATACTTAATTTTACGACAAATAGTACCTATATATTGTTTTCTTACACGCTATAAACAGACAAACTATTGATTTGTTGGAAGTACTTATTTCTGAATATCTTTCTTTACAAGTGAAATTATTTCCAAATTTAGTAAAATATAAATAGGTACCATAACTTACTGCATTTATCCAAGAATTATGCGTACATACGGACCTTTAAAAAGTATGACATGTAGACGATTTGAAGCTAAGAATATGCAAATTAAAGAAAATAGCAAAATATGTAAGACATGAGTAAATCCTTCGTTTACACTAGCTATAAAATCAATTGCAATTATGCAATAGATTTCTTTGTAATCAAGGCGTTACTGATGATATTTCTGTTGGTGTTGCGTAGAGCTCTATATAATATAAATATAAAATATAAATTTTAGAAAGGTCGTGCACGACAAAAGCAAAAGCGAAAACGGGATCGGCAGTTGCGACACGTTGCATATACATATGCATGCGTCCTTTCGAGGCTGACTCAGTGACGAGATAAGGGTCAAAGACTTCCGGCTTGGTAAATACGTAATCCATGCAGGCACGGACAGGATCGTCGCCGCCCCTCTGACGTGAAGGTCACGTTATCGAAAGAGACCAATAAGGGAGCTGGCTGGATGACTGATGAGGATCAGCAGATTTCGAGAAAAGGCTTCACTTTGATCGAGAGCATCGCGCTGTCCACTTCGGGCCTATTCTTTCTCGTGTCAACAAAGGCAGTCGTCGAAGTCTGTGGTCAGTCTCGAAGGTGCGCGATGTGTACGCGACAATCCGCGATCCAGGGCATACAGTTCTGAGACGTCATCGCGGTTTTACAGTGATATTCGTGACCCAGGGCACAGCTCTGAGGCGTCGTCACGATTCACGCCGACCCGCACAAATAACGCGAACTCGTCTAACAGACGTGGCGTCCGCGACTCAGGGCACACATAGCCCCTAGACGTCGTCGCGGCAAAAATATACATATCGATTAGAATTTAAAGACTACAGTGTATGGTGATAATCTGAATAAACATTGTGATAATTTACATACGCGAAAATACAGTTGGGAACTTAATTGCATCCTTTCTGACACAAAACAGTTGGCACTATTGTTTCGAAATTGCATTTAATAACTGACCTGGCATTTAATAATGACTGGCTGCTTACAAAGCCTTTTGCCTCACAACAGTTTTAAAGATTTTGATTGTTATAACGTAGATAATAATAAACGGGACTAAATATGATTTAAATTCTATCATAAGTATAACAAGTAACGACGATAAACCTGCGTTTAGCAAAATTGAGTATATTGTTATAAGTTCGACGAATAATTAATCGACACGGATTAATAATAATTAAGTGATAAATTTGATATTAAAATGAGTTTTTGATATTAAAATTGATTACTTGCTATCGTCGAGTGAACGAATCGTGAGTTAATAAATCGCCGTGTGTTTCTTTCTTTGTGTGATTTTTTAATGGACGGATAATTAATCGACAGTGATTGTAAAGTACGTAACGGATATTAAGTATTAGATACATTAGTAGATTTCTCGTGATTTCTTTAAATGAATACTTTGTATGTGAATCAAGTGTAAAATGTTGAAGTGACACGATTTATAAAAAAAAGAATTAATTATAATTAATTATTTGATCTGTTAGTCAATGATAACTTGCGACGTTTGCATTAAAACTATCGAAAATTTATTAAAATAAACACTTATTACGTGGAAATCACAATTTATCGAAATGGGAATTCATCTTTTTCGAGAAACTGCAGAAGTCGACAAATCTTTAAAAGGTAAAGTTTTGTGCATGCGTGCGTGCGTGCGTGCTGTGTGTGTAAAAAAGAGAGAGAGGGAGAATGTAAACGCATGTTTATGCGCGCGTGTAGTCAGCTGATCGTCGCGACGGTCCCGCGTACCGCATGCCGGCGGATAGTAAGTTGCGCCGTCTCTGTCTACCTTCCGTACGCGGCCCGTAATTCGCTAACTATTTCGTTATAATTTGAAAACTAAGTTTTGGATAAAATTTTTGTAAAGGAAAAATCGTTTTAGAATTGAGTCAAGAATACGTCTTTACAAGGACAATGGTTGTTTTGAATTACCTTGTATATCAAGCACGTATTTTATGTCACATGTGTATATTATGGTATTATTACTAACTGACGTGATAACATCAAAATCGAGTTAATTAATTACACGAATCTGAGATAAAAATGATGTTACTATCCCGTTAATTAATATCAAACACATACATCATATTTGATATAAAAATGATATCAATGTCACATTAATTAATGATAGCATCGTTATGATAGCATGATTAAACACGTATACGTAATACTTGATATAAAAATGGTATTACTTTCATGTTAATTAATGATATCATAATAAAGAAATTAATAATATAAATAAAAACTATATTTAAAATAAAAATATTTTAAATATTATCCTATACAGCACAGAAGCTTGCAGCAAAGTTGCAACATTGCATATTGCAATGCAATGCTTCAGAAACATTGTTAAAATATAGATTTGCAACATTATTTTAATAATGTTGCAGCAATATTTAAAAGAAATGTGAAAAGAATCTACCACGATTTTGTGTTTAAATATTGTGTGTACGCTTACGCACATCTTATAATCATTAAGTTTTATTAAATATCAATTAATTTTACATAACAGCACATGATATTCTTCGTTTCCCGTTTTCATGAATGTACTACAATCATCTGTACAACT
>NW_012026836.1:109723-110072 GCF_000956235.1 Wasmannia auropunctata
TCTCAGGTTTAAAGGGTGAAACACCCTTTTGAAAAAAAATTGTTTTTTCTTTCATGGCGAATATCATCAAAAATATAAAAAATAGAAAAAAATGTTTTAAACAAAAGTTGTACGGTTTGAAGAGTACTTTCAAGTTGTAAAGAAAAAAAATTTTTTAATTTTTATTTAACAAAATACCCTTACCATTCCAAGTTTCTTTTTAATTAAAAAAATTTTTTTCTATACCAAATTAAAGGTATTTTTTTCTGAATTCAACCGTATATGGTCAAATTAAATTACAAAATATCATTTTCGAGAATTAATTATAAACGCCTCCGTATATACGCTATACTTATGTGCGTTAAATTAT
>NW_012026836.1:112142-112597 GCF_000956235.1 Wasmannia auropunctata
TAGAGTAAGTGATGCTTTAATTTTGTTGAGAAGTGTACATTCTCCATCGCGTATTAATTGTGATTTTTATTAAAACGGACCAGAGAAAATAATAATCTCTTGAACAAATCATGAAATGGTCAATCTAATATTAAAATATTGAAATACTCTCTTTTTCTCTTTCATTCCCTATTAATTAATTTAAATTTCTTCTATTCTTCCTATCTTTATTCTTTTCATTTTCATATTTTATTATAAACACGTTTTTTTTTCTTATTCGTTATTTTATTTTTTAATTGTTCCTTATCCAACTACATTTAATTAAATATTCTCTATCGCGTATTAATTGTGATTTTTATTAAAACGGACAATAGAAATTAATAATTTCTTAAACAAATCATAAAATCATCAATCTGATATTAAAATATTGAAATACGTTTGGCGCCAAAATTGAAGGATCACTTAATCGCTAAAAA
>NW_012026836.1:112800-119006 GCF_000956235.1 Wasmannia auropunctata
AAATCTAAGGAAAGCCGGGGCAGCGAGTGTAACTCAGGGTGCCGTGGAGACCCGGCTCAAAATCCTTGACCAATATTGGGTGAAGTTTGAGGCCGGTCACGACACACTACGCTCCACCTTTTGGAAGACCGTTAGCGGGCACGACTACATAAAGAATAATTTCTTCGAAGTGGCAGAGGAAACCTACATTGCGCAACGTGCTGCTCTCGTGGACCTGCTCGAGGAGGTGCGATCCAAACCCGTGGTCAGCCTCGACGCTACCTCATTTCGAGAGGGGGAGAGCGGTGGCCGAAGAGCGCTGCCGCGCATTCAGCTTCCAACATTTACCGGGAAGTATGAAGACTGGCCAGCCTTCCGCGATCTTTTCCAGTCGATCGTTGACCGCAACGGTTCGCTCTCGGAGGTAGAAAAACTCCACTATTTGAGGACGTGCGTGAAGGGCGACGCGGATCAATTAATTCGCAACCTTCCCACCACCGAGGAGAATTACGAACGGGCATGGTCCATGCTAATGGATCATTATGCCAACCAAAGACTGCTGGTGCGTTCGTGTTTCTCGACCTTCACAGCCATTCCTAAGATGAAAGGCGAGACAGTGTCGGATCTGCGACGGGTATTTCACGGCATGCTCCAGACCATGGGTTCGCTGGAGGGCATCGGACGACCGATAAGCAGCTGCAGCGATCTGTTCGTGCACTTGGTCGTTGAGATGCTGGACCAACGCACAAGAAGGGAGTGGGAGATCGAGATTGGCAGCACCACAGAGCCCCCGTCCATCGACGAGTTAAAGACGTTCATGGAATGCCGCTTACGATCGCTGGAGGCCCTTCACCCGACTTCGGGGGAGGCAGCCAAGACGAGCGGAACCACGTCAAGGACGGCACGGTCGCACCTCGCCCAGAAGACGGGCAGAGGCAAATGCTCGTTCTGCACCAAGGAGCACTACATTCTGTCGTGTAATGACTTTCTGAAGAAGACGCCTGGGGAGAAGAAGCAATACGTGGAGGCAAATAATCTCTGCCTCAATTGCTTCGGAAGGCACCGCCCGAGCTCTTGCCCTTCAACTAGGGTCTGCAACACGTGCAAGCAGCGGCATCACTCCTCCATTCACGAGGTCTGCACGACCGCGCCAGCGGTGGTTGATGCATCCACGTCACTCCACGTACAGCAGGGGGCACACTACGAGGACGAGCGCTCGGTCGTCCTTCTGGCTACTGCACGGATTTCCGTCGACGACAGGTATGGCTCGCCGGTCCCCGCTCGCGCTCTGATCGACCCGGGTTCAGAGATCTCGCTCATCACGGAGCCTCTCGCTTAGCGACTCCGTCTCCCGCGCGATTCGTCTCGTATCACGATCTATGGCGTCGGTGGACAAAAAACGGGCATTTCCAGGGGCCGAGTCACGATCACGATCTCGTCGCGAACGACTCAGGCCTCTCTCCGCTTGACGGCTCTAATCCTGCCAAGGATTTCGGCCTACGAGAGCCGAATAGCCACCAGGGCTCCGATCTGGGAGCATGTGCGCGGGTTACCTCTGGCAGACCCGGACTTCGAGGCTCGGGATCAGGTGGAGATTCTCCTGGGAGCGGACGCATACGCTGAGATCGTCGAGACTGGCCTATGCAAGGGCGCCCCACGCACTCCTGTCGCTCAAAAAACCAAGTTGGGTTGGATTCTCTCGGGACTGATCTGCGGTTCGGGGCCGGGAGAGGTGGTGTCGTCACACCAGTGCTCTTTCGGCGAGGACCTCTCCACCATGGTGAGATGCTTCTGGGAGCAGGAGGAACCGGCGCCGAGCCCGGTGCCACTGACGGAGGCTGAACAAAGGTGCGAGGACCATTTTGCGCGCACTCATGGTCGAACCGCCGATGGGCGGTACGTGGTGCGCCTCCCAATCGCCTCGAGCTTGCCTCCACTCGACGGTCGCGCCGGGCAGCGGTTACGCACGCTGAGTGAGCAATGGAGCGGAAAATTCGAAACGAACTCTAAAGTTTTCACGACCATGTATGCGGCCTTCATGCATGAATATGAGGAGCTCCGCCACATGACTCCAGTCAAGCCGCCCCTTGCAGGTAGCGGGGCACGCGTCTGCTACCTACCACACCACGGGGTCATGAAGGGCGACGGAGAGGCTAGCAAAATCAGAGTTGTTTTCAACGGCTCTTCGCGCCTACCGAGCGGTGACTCACTCAACACGCTCTTGCTGACTGGGCCCAACCTGCTTCCCGCCTTGCCTCACGTACTCTTGAGATGGCGCCGGCACCGCTTCGTCTTGGTCACGGACATTGAGAAAATGTACCGTCAAGTCCGAGTCCACGAGGCCGACCGTGACCTGCAGAGAGTGGTCTGGCGATCAGGTCGACACAATGCCATGCAAGAGTACCAGCTGAATACGGTGACCTACGGGTTCACCTGCGCGCCGTTCTTGGCAATCCGGACTCTGCAGCAACTAGCATCGGACGAGGGAGAGCGATTCCCGCAGGGAGCCAGGGTGCTCCGCCAGGACGTCTACGTCGATGACGTCCTGACCGGCGCCGACACAACAACGGAGGCTCGCAGCATTCGGGATCAACTTATCCAGCTCTGCACGGCGGGTGGCTTTCCACTCCGCAAATGGGCGGCCAACGCGGACGAACTTCTAGAGGACATCGCACCAGAGCACCAACAGCATTGCGAGCACCGTGAGTGGGAGCCCGAGCAATGCCACTCCACCCTCGGTCTCCAGTGGCATCCGCGCCAGGACGTGTTTGCATACCGTGTTCGGTTGCGCCAGGAGGAGACCGTCACGAAGCGTGTCGTGCTTGCGGAGACAGCGCGCTTGTTCGATCCCTTGGGATGGATCGCCCCAGTGGTGGTCCGAGCTAAAATACTCATCCAAGTGCTGTGGATGCGGCGCATCGACTGGGACCAGACCTTGAGCAGCGAGGATCAACGGACGTGGCAGCGGCTCCGGGAGGAGCTCCCCTTACTGGAGAACGTGCGGATGCCGCGGTGGCTGTGTACCTCGACGGCGGGCGGCGGCGTGGAGATCCATGGATTCGCGGACGCGTCCGAGCGGGCCTATGCGGCGGTGGCGTATCTCCGGGTGAGCGGCGGCCATCACGACTGGCAGGTCACCATGCTCCAGGCGAAAACCAGGGTGGCGCCGCTCAAACAGGTTTCAATCCCTTGAGCTTTGCGCGGCAGTTCTGCTGGTCCGATTGGTCGAGCAACTGCGGGCGACTCTTGACCTCCCCTCTGCGCCAGTTCACCTGTGGACGGACTCAACGGTGACGCTCGCGTGGATTCGCGGCCATCCTTCCAAGTGGAAGACATACGTCGCCAACCGAACGGCCGAAATCCAACGCGCCTTGCCGGGGGCCCTATGGCATCACCTCCCCGGAGAGGAGAACCCGGCCGACTGCGCTTCGCGAGGGCTGTCTCCAAGCGAGCTGGTGGAGCATCCGCTGTGGTGGCGAGGTCCAGCCTGGCTCGCGCGGGGAGACTGGCCCAGCCGCTACGAGGAACCAGAGCTGACGGACGACGTGGAGATTTCCGAACGGCGCCGCGTGCATGCTGCCGTCGCCACCGAGGAGGACCCCACGCTGCTGCGCTTTTCAGCACTGTGCCGCTTGCTGCGGGTCACGGCATGGTGCCGTCGTTGGTTGGGCGTTCTGCACTCTCGCCGCGGTGCATCTGTTGTAGGTATCTTGACTCCAGTGGAAATCGAGGAGGCCTTGTGCGTGTGGATTGGAAGGGTGCAGGAACAATGGTTCGAGAGCGAGAGGAAGGCGGTGTCTCGGGGCGAGATGTTGTCAAGGAATAGCAGCCTTCTCCGGCTGACGCCCTTCGCCGATGAGCGCGGGCTGCTGAGAGTCGGCGGCCGCCTGAAGCACGCCGTGCTGAGCAGGGACGAGCGGCACCCCCTCATTCTGCCACGCGACTCGCATTTGACGACGCTGCTGGTGGATTCGTGCCATCGGCGCACACTGCACGGTGGCGTACAGCTTACCCTGGGACTGCTTCGCCAGCGGTTCTGGGTCCCGGGAGGCAGAGCGACCGTGAGACGGTGCATCCACAGGTGCCCCACGTGTGTACGATGGCGGGCGGCAGCGCCGCGCCCGCTGATGGGTGATTTGCCTCCCCCAAGAGTAAGAGCGTCCCGCCCGTTCACACACACCGGAGTGGATTACGCGGGCCCAATCTTGCTGCGGACGACGAAGGGACGCGGCCACAAGGCGCATAAGGCATTCCTGGCGGTGTTCGTGTGTCTCAGCACGCGGGCAGTACACCTGGAGGTGGTATCGGACTATACCACCGAGGCTTTTCTTGCGGCCTTCAAGCGCTTCGTGTCGAGGCGAGGATTATGTTCGACACTCTACAGTGATCAAGGCACAAATTTCGTAGGGGCGGACGCGGAGCTGCGACGCCTGTTTCGCGAGGCTGGGCACAAAGGCTCTCTGGTTGACGCGGTCGCGAGCGAAGGGGTGCGATGGCGGTTCAATCCACCGGCGGCGCCTCACTTCGGGGGCATATGGGAGGCGGCCGTCAAGTCCACCAAACACCACATCCGGAGAGTCATTGGGGACACGACGCTCACGTATGAGGAAATGGCGACCCTCCTGGCACAGATCGAGGCGTGCCTCAATTCGAGACCGCTGACGGCATTAACGGAGGATCCTGAGGACTTGGCCGCGCTCACGCCTGGGCACTTTCTGATCGGTGCGCCCCTCAACGCCGTTCCGGAACCGTCCTTGTCACTCGCGCCGACGGGAGGTTTGTCGCGATGGCGACTCGTCCAGAAGATGCGTGACCACTTTTGGGACAGGTGGTCTAAGGAGTGCTTGCACGCACTTCAAACGCGACCGAAATGGTGGACGAAAAGCGACAATCCGCGTGTCGGGGACCTATGTCTTATTCGAGGGGACCTGACGGCGCCATGTAAATGGCCTTTAGCACGCATCACGGCTGTCCATCCGGGCGAGGACGACCAGGTTCGAGTCGTCAGCGTGCGGACGGCCAGGAGCACGCTCGAGCGTCCAGTGCATAAACTTGTGTTACTGCCGCCGAGTCACGCGACCGAGGAAGGGGAGGCCAGCGAGACGCCGTTAGCTCGCGAATAAAAATTCATGCCCTCATTTGTTACAGCCAAATAGTCCGGGAATCGTGGCTAACGCGGGGCTCGGCGGCAGTACTCTAGCTGATCTCGTTGGAGGGACGCGATTTAAATGCCGTCAGTCATCGAAAGCAAAGATTATCTTACAACCATAGAACTTGTTCTTTCGTCAGTGCAACTGACGAGGCGGGCGGAATGTGCGAAACCGCCAAATCAGGCATGTTACAAAAGCCGCGATCAAGAGGAATGCGCAAACAGCCGGGACGGAGCAAGGGCTTCCGGGAGCACATCTGGTCGGCAACCGACGTTTCGTGACATCAGCTGATGCCCGGCACACCACGATCACGTGTCAATGACGGTGTGCATTACGCGCTTGTTTTTTGGCATTTTCGCGATTAGAAAATTACTCGACAAACAACATGCTTTGAGAATAAATAGCAGAGCTCCCGCCCGGAGTCAAGTCAGTTTTTCTCAGTTCTCTCAGAAAAGATCTCGTTTTCTCGGTTTCGGTCGCTCGCGTTGCTCCGTCGCACCGTTACCTTGCCGTTCGTTCGCCGCGAACTTGCGATCACGACAGTGACTATATTGTAACTCTTTTTTTGTTAGTTTTTTGTAATTGTCAAAATAAAAAGTCTGTTCGCTCAATCATCTCTCAATCCGTCGACCCAACCGTCCGCTTTCGCTTCCACCACGACGCAACACCTTCGGTAAGGTTATTACCAAGAAATCACTGAGGTTATTCACAGAATAACCTTTGATAACCTGTACAAGATGTTCATTAATATTACTGTATTCCAGTATTAATTTCTTTTTTTTTTAACGTATACACTAGGGTGGACCTTATTTATACTTGGTGAAAAATTTTTTTCGAATTTTTTTCACGACGCCCCCTAAAGTTGTTCCATTTCGTGAGAAAAAAAATTGTGTAAAAGCTGAGCTCGATCGGACAACGGGAAGACGTGGCACAATCCTGTTAAAGTTGAAAAAAATATTTTTTTCACAAAACATGGGGAAATCCGGTGAAAAGAATTCTGAATAAAGATTAAGATGATTTTCTTAAAAAAATTAATTATTGATAGTATGTTTTTTAATAAATATAGTATATTTAAAT
>NW_012026836.1:120710-122109 GCF_000956235.1 Wasmannia auropunctata
CACACACACACACACACACATACATACACACACACACACACACGCACGCACGCACGCACGCACGCACGCACGCGACACACACACACACACACACACACACACACACACACACACACACACACACACACACACACACACCCAACATCTGTTGTTTTATCTGTTTTATCTCAATGGCTCAATAGCGCCATCTTGCGTCGAAAAATGTAAAAGTACATTCCCCCACCCCGCAACCGGTCGACCACGATAACGGTCGATGACGTTTCTTAAAATTAAAATCCCACATTTTGGACTTTGCAATGCAATATCTCCGCTCATAGGGCATGTAGAAAAAAAATAAAAACACTTTCATTATACAAACCGAATCCAAGTTGTCGATTAAGACTTCTTGGAATTTAATCGGTTCGACCGTTATTGAGATCTCATAATCTCGGGTGCTCGCAACGCGACGGCTCGCGTGAAGAAACCCGGCATGGCTTGTAAACACTTGACACCAAGCCACTACCGTCTCCTGATTTAAAATTTATTAAATTAAATTTTTTTAAAATTATTTTTTTAAAATCAGATTAATACAACTTGGATTCTGTTGGTTTAATTTGATACAATAGTTTTTTTCGGGGTGTGGGGGTCTTATACATATAAGACGTCACCCACGTTGCGTATGTCAGGGTTAGGAGAGCACGGGAGTTGAGGCGTTCTCAATCACGAGACAGTTTTGTTGGACGATACGTTTATTTCTACTCTTTCCTATTTACAATTTATGTACAAGGCGCGTATGCGCGGTCTTTGGTTGATTGGCCCGGAGGCCGTTTGTTGGCCCAAAGGCCGGCGTCTCCCGACGCCTCAGTGGTGTGCCGCCAGAGCCTGATGTCGCTTGGTTGTAGCGTGGCTATCGGTGGCCTGGTCCTCCGGACAGGAGACGAATCGAGTGGAAGGAGTTTCCACTCGATCGTCGTCGGTTGCCCTCGAGACAGGGCTCCTGCCCGTGTCGTCGGTTGTTCTCGAAACAGGGCTCCTGCCCGTGTCGTCGGTTGTTCTCGAGACAGGGCTCCTGCCCGTGTCGTGATCGGCCAGCTCGAAGCAGAACACTGCTTGCTATTGGTTTCTCGTGACAGTGGTTTTAGGCCTCTGTCGTCCCTTGCCTTACGCCTAGTTAACCGGATGCGTTATCCGTTGTGGCGGCTCAACAGAGCAAGGCAAGTGCGGTCGTTGACCGCGGTCCCGGGGCCTATATGGCCCTCCAGACCGTTTTTCGCTCACGCGTAACTGTACGACCCGCGGGCCCTCTGGTGGTGCTCCGCGAGTAGTTAGCGCGGCGCGGTACTCGGGCGCCTGTGCCGCCTACCGGTGGCGCGTGACAGGTGCGCGGCGCGTGCGCGCAGCCGCGGACTCCCGCTGCCTG
>NW_012026836.1:122159-123114 GCF_000956235.1 Wasmannia auropunctata
TCATCTTAATCTTTATTCAGAATTCTTTTCACCGGATTTCCCCATGTTTTGTGAAAAAAATATTTTTTTCAACTTTAACAGGATTGTGCCACGTCTTTCCGTTGTCCGATCGAGCTCAGCTTTTACACAATTTTTTTTCTCACAAAATGGAACAACTTTAGGGGGCGTCGTGAAAAAAATTCGAAAGTCAAAAATAAGGTCCACCCTAGTATACACATATACACATTACTTACGTTGTAACGCGATTTTCTAAATCCTCTTCAATAACTACCTTCGTTGAGGTAATTAGCAAGAAATTTGATCACCTGTACAAAATGTTAATTAATATTATTATATTACAGTATAATTGTGTGTGCGTGTGTGTGCGTGCGTGCGCGCGTGTGCGCGCGCGCTTCATTTTATTATAGTGCACTGAAAATCAAAGAATAAAAATATAACGCAAATTCTTCTGATTACTAATATAAATTTAATACTTTTAAGGCTTTGTTCCTTATAAAATAAATTGCAATAATGTTCACGTAACGTTTCGTCATATAAATAAACGCCGATAAAATAAACTGCAACAATATGTTCTCGAAATGTTCAATAAAACACGGACATAACCCATAAATCACGTAAATCTTTTCTAAACATGTAATGTATATAAATAAAATAGAAAAAATATTTATGTGTGAGAAAATAGATAAATTACCTTTTATTAATAAACCATATATCTTCCGTTTGTATCACAGATCTATATATTACTTTATTACTTCTAAACTTCAATCAAACGCAGTACCATGGAGAAAGGAAACAACGTGAGTCGTTTCCATGGATGCGCAGTAGCAAAAACGTAGTGAGAAACAGACAGCCAATCATCACATTTGACCCATTGTATGAAAATCCAACATGGCATACTGTGTTTATTATATCAATGGTGCATGTTTGAATTTCGAACATAAAAATGGGTCAATGT
>NW_012026836.1:124646-127174 GCF_000956235.1 Wasmannia auropunctata
TAGATCAATTATAATAAAATACAGCGTTTACAAAACCATTTTATCGTTAGTGTTTAAATATCAAGATAAACAAAACTACTTTAGAAAAATTACTTTTTAGTCATGATTAGTGTTACATTCCTAAGAACTTATTATACTCACTAATACAAAATATTTATTTTATTTTGTCTTTTTTACTTTATATTTTAATATTTCTTATTTATTTTATTACATTTGATTTTTTATTTTATTTGTTTTATTCTTTATTTATTTATTTATTTCATTTTATTTATTTTACTTATATCATTCTTTATTTTTCAATTTAATTTGTTTCATGTTCCATTTTATTTTATTTTTTATATAATTTATATATATTTATTTTATCTTAATTTAATGATTAAGTGAATCGTATATCATCATTAAAACCATGAGAGAGATAAGAGAGCTGTTAGAGGGTCGACAGAACCGTGAAAGAGCAAGAAAATTGTGACAGAGATAAGAAAGTTGTAGAAGAAACGAGAAACTTGTGAGAGAGACAAGAGAGCTGTAAGAAAACCGAGGGTACCGAGAAAGAAACAAGAAAATTGTTAGAAAGACGAGAGTCTTAAAAGAGAGGTGAAAGCCGGTAAAAAAGAGAGGTAAAAAAAAACGAGAAAGTCGGGAAAGAGATGAGGATTCTGAGAAAGAGATGAGAAAGCAGAGAAACAGACGAGAAAGATGTGAGAAATACGAGAGAGCCGTGAGAAAGATAAGAAAACTGTAGAAGAGACGAGAGAGTTGTGAGAGGACCAAGAGTACTGAAAAAGAGACATTAGAATTGTTAAAGAGTCGAGAGAGTCATGAGAAAGATGAGGGTTCTGAGAAAAAGACGAGAAAATTGTTAAAGTGACGAGAGAGCTGTAAAAGAGATGAGAAAGGCGAGAGTGGAGCGAGACCTTGAAGACACTTAATTCTTTGACGGCGACTACATAGACATTTACTTCCTCGACGGCAAAGATCTAAACAATACGTAGGCACTTAGTTCCTCGACGGTAAACTCGTAGATACACATTTTCTCGATGGCGACGACGTAAACACTCACTTCCTCGATAGTGAAGATCTAGAAAACGCGTAGATACTTAGTTCCTCGACGACGACCACGTAGACATTCTCTTCCTTGACGGCGAAGATCTAGACGACACCTGGACACTTAGTTCCTCGACGACAAACACGTAGACATACACTTCCTCGACGGGGAAAACCTAGACGTTACCTAGACACTTAATTCCTTGACGGCAACCACATAGACATTCATTTCCTCGACAGCGACCACGTAGATATTCACTTCCTCGACGGCGAAGATCTAGACGACACTTAAACACTTAGTTCCTCGACGAACACGTAGACATTCACTTCCTCAACGGCAAAGACCTAGACGTCATCTAGACATTTAACTCCTCGACGGCGATCACGTAGATATTCATTTCCTCGACGGCGACCACATAGATATTCACTTCCTCGACGGCGAAGACCTAGACGACACCTAGACACTTAGTTCCTCGACGGCGATCACGTAGATATTCACTTCCTCGATAGCGAAGACCTAGATGACACATAGACACTTAGTGTTCGTCGACAGCGAATATGTAGATACTTACTTCCTCGACAGCGAAGGCCTAAACAACTCTTAGACATTTACTTCATCGACGGCGAAGACCTAGACAACACCTAAAACACTTACAAGGGACCCACACAAACTACACAATAGCTATAGCACAGAGAAAATTATCTAAGCATCTTGACTCCCTTTGAATCACTTTCCACTCAAAAACTAGACCGGAAATAAAATAAATATAAATAATAAAATAAAAAATAAATTAAAAATAATCTAGCATTTTGATCCTCTAAGGATCAGTTTTCGCTCCAAAACTAGACCGGAGTGCGTTATGGAAGTTCAGGAAATTAGATCAAACTTCTGGGGAACAATGAGGCACAGCCGCCTCTTTCGATTTCGTGAGTTTGTGCTTTTCTATGCATGTGTAATGTCGTTTATTCATTATATTTGCACTATGACAGTGGTGGTAGGAGCAGTGATGCAGTGGCGCATCAAACGACCGCCAGTCATATGAAAGCGCAAGCATACGAACGAGTTTTTTGTTTCTAATTAGCAAATTGCCTTTGCTGGCGCAGTGGTAAAGGTTTGGGTTCTTATGCGAAGGTTGCGAATTCAATGCCTATCGTGCTTTCTCGTTTTTTATTTTATTTTTCTTACATTTACATTGTTATCTATCTGACTCGACCCCAATCTGATTAATCCAAAATCTGATTGATACCAAATGAGTCTTAACATACTAATGATTGGGTCGAATCGGACATAAATGGATTGATTCATAGGCAGTTTATGTGCAACACATTGATTATACAATGGTGGAAACAGAAGAACAGCTCACAATGAGCGCACCTAAAATCCGACATGTTGGAACAGCCTTCAAAAGAGCAGTAGTCCAGTTCGGAGAAGCGAAAACAATAGTCACACGAGGTGACATACTTGGGCGGTCGATCGAACGAGA
>NW_012026836.1:131236-131625 GCF_000956235.1 Wasmannia auropunctata
CATAACTTCGTATAGCATACATTAAAGCAAAAATGGTCCTTTTTGCTTCAATGTAGAATAACTCGGTGAAAAAAAATCATACAACGCTCAACAAAAAAGCAAATTGAAGGTAAAGATTCACTCTTTCGAAAGCAGTAAACTGCATTTGTGTGCGATTTCTAGTTTATGCCATAAAACCTTTTAAATTTAGTACACATTTTTAGAGATTTGACGCATTTTCATTTGGACCTATGTAATTCCATAAAAAATAAATAGGATCCTTTTCTAAAGTGTCGATCTGAAAAGTAGAGATTTCAAGCTGTAAAATGCTTTTTTGAACATCTCGATACGATCATTTTTGACGAAGTTACACTCATTTGAAGCTTGTCTAGTTAGATCGGAAGAGCACA
>NW_012026836.1:131645-132094 GCF_000956235.1 Wasmannia auropunctata
GTCGTCGTTCTCGCGCGCTTACCTCCCGACAGAACTTGAACCAACTCACGATCGTCTTGCTCGTCAGGCCGGTCTCGTGGAGCGCGTCCTCCTGGCGCGGATATCTGAACGTCAGAAAGCACGCGACGATTTTGCAGGCCAGCGCGACGTCGAGTCGCCGGTGATCGAGCCACGTGCCCGCTTTCGCGCTCCTCTCGTACGTGCACTGCCTCGAGACGCGTCTCTTGTGCCCGTCCCTGGTCGCGCGTCGCTTCCTGCAACGAAACATCAGAGTGGCTCTGTTTAGTCGCATCGTCGCGTCGTCGCATTTGCCGCATCGCATCTCACCCGCGATCGTTCCGCGCCGCAGGAGAAAGTCCAGCAACCTCTCCCGATCGTCGCACATGGCGCGAAATTCCGCGTACGTCAGGGTCATCGCGTCCACCTACGCGTGGAGAGAGCGCGCGTAG
>NW_012026836.1:132114-135769 GCF_000956235.1 Wasmannia auropunctata
ACACGTATAAGCAGTTATGTTGCTGTATTCGTAATGTATTGTTTTTCGATGTCAACAAATGTATGGCAAATATGCAACAACTCGTAGCAATGTATTAGTTTGCTCGATATGACGAATCCCGCTTGGTTATCTGAGCTACTAATCTCTCAAATTAATTTTGTTCAATATTTATTTTTCTTCATCTTCCTAGTCTTTTCTTCTTCTATTTCCTTACATTCAATCTTCTTTCCATTCTCTTCCTATTTCTACTCTCAAGTTCATTGCTTTTCTCTGTTTTCCTCTATCTTTGTTTCTTTCCTAGTCTCAATTCTTTTTCTTCCATATATTTATTTCTTGTACATTTATTCCTTTTTTCCATTTCTGCATTTCTGTAAATTCTTTCAGCTTTCAGTTCTTCCTACAGATGCTGTCCCCTCATCCTTATGTCCTAATTCCTTTATTTTTCTACTTTTACACTATATCTTGATAGATAATTTGTTTCTTTTCCTTTTTTTTCTTCGCTGTGTTTTCTCCCTGTCCTCCTGACTAACAAGAGAACATTGCAAAGTGTGAAATTCTGATTTTAATAAAACTTGGTACACTTTGAGGTCACATAAATAGATAAATTTAGAAATTATTAGTTGGTGCTAAAAAACGGTTTAAAAGGATGAAACCACATCCTTTATATGTAAATTAAATTTTTTTTCGTTATATCTCGAAAACTATTCAAGATATCAAAAAATGTTTTATACAAAAGTTTTACAGTAAAATTATCTCTATTCATTTACATTAATAGAATTTTTTTAACTACTATTTTCAAAAATTTTCTAAAATATAATTATTCTAAAAAAATATTATTAACGTAAATGACTAGAGGTAATTTTATTGTAAAATTTTTATTAGCAACATTTTTTGATGTCTTGAATAGTTTTCGAGGCATAACGAAAAAAAATTAATTTACATATAAGGGGTGGTTTCATCCCTTTAAACCATTTTTTTAGCACCAACTGATAATTTCTAAATTCATTTATTTATGTAACTTTAAAGTGTATGTACCAAGTTTCATCAAAATTAGAATTTCACACTGCGAGGTTCCCTTGTAAGTTCTTTATTTCAAATTACTACGAGTATATTAATTATAGCATTCTTATCCCACTTTGTCGTTAAATTCTTCACTTAAACTTGTCTCCTGCTGTTCATACTCATTTTTCTTTTAACTATAATTATTGTCCCGTGCTCCCTTGTTTAAACTGTCACTTTCTGCTTGATCTCGCTGCTGACTTAAATCCTTTGTGGTTTTCTTCTATTTATGTTGCTTCTTTATCCTACATGATAACCACAAAGTTTCCATCCTACTTTATAATAATATAATCTTTGTCGCGAAGAATGATTACTTACCTGGCGTTTGTTCACACCATACATCGCTGAATATGCGTAATAAAAACTGGTTGTGTGGTCGATAGTAATCAGGAATCATTTCCAGCTCCGTTGACTCGAATGCAGCTGATTTGTATATCTATCGCCGCCGCCACCATCGTACAATGCCGCACACGATTACCACGTCACGTAAAGACATTGAACAGCAGAATGATAGGAAAAGACGAATCGATAGAACCAGCAGAATGGCCGTTAAATTTGGAGCACAAAACATGTAAATAAATGAACTTTTATATGTTTGCATACGTAAATAGCTGATGTGAGAACGTTGAAGAAGACTCCTCTTTTTTTATTCTGTCAATTTGCATGATCGGACAAAGAAAGCATCTAATTTTCACTATCGTGCTTTCTTTTTTGATGTTATTTATACTTATGTTTATAGGTATTCATAATTTAATTTTATATTTAAGATTGTTTTAATTGAGACCTTAGAAGTCTTGGGTAATCTTAAGATTTCCAGCCAATGAAATGGCATGCCAAAATATGTGTTTTAATAATTTTACGTATATAACATATATCAGACTATGGCTGTGTTCAAGGATTGCGTTATCAGAGCTACTCATTATTTTTATCGTTAATTGGGCTTAAAACAAAGACGAAAGGAGTGTTTTAATGATAACACGCTCCCTGAACGCAGCCTATGAATACCTACATAATTCTGTCCAACATATACGTTTTATACCAATAGCACCAACCAACAGTTTGATAATACATACACACATTTTATATTACATATATACATTTTACATTTTATCAGAAGAGAAGTTTAATGTTAGATTAAATCTAATATTAAACAACATAATGTTTAGATTACAAATATGGTAATTTCGATTTAAAGAAGTTAAATACTTGCGCTTGAGGTACTGATGTCATAATTTTTTTTTTTAGATATACAACATTGTAGGAAAATTACATTATTCAAGCGTTAGTGCTATAACTACACGCGCTACTGTTAGATGGTTATCAACGTCAGGATCTGTCACAGGTGAGGCTACTATCTTTTGCAATCATTGATGCAATTATGATCGTATTCATTTAATTCCACACAAGCATACCCATTTTTGCAAATATTAAATATTCTTTATATAGTAATGTTTTTTCTTAGAATATCAATTTATAGTATAGTAAAAAAATCCTTCTTAAATCTTAAATATACCATCATTCCTCTTCCTCTATTTAAAATAGATTTTAAATTAATCCTTATATTTGCAGCTGCAGCTTATAAAGACACCAAGAACACAGCCAATGCTCAAACAATTACAGATAAGGTCTTTGTAAAGGATGTATGTTTGCACATTATTACGTTTCAGAATTTTTATTTTTGTCAAATACTATTAATTTATCAGAATTGATTAAAGTTATATTAATTACGTGTGCATAAAGATTGGGGATAATGGCGTGATAGTTTTAAATCGACCTGATGTGTTGAACGCCTTAAATTTGTCCATGGTCCAAAAGATACATTCCGCTCTCAAGCAATGGGAATCTTCGAAAAAGCTGATAATAATAGAAAGTACAGGTGATAAAGCGTTTTGCGCGGGTAATGACCTCAAAACGTACGCCTTTGCATTGACTGGACCAAAAGGGGAGCTTCATAAGGAATGGATTAAAGAATTTGTCAGAATGGAGTACACGTACGTAAGTCGTAAATTAATGTGTCTGTTCAAGAACAAATGTATCTTTCGTCTATTTACATAAGCAAAAAAAAATAATTTCTTTTCCTTCTGGCTTAATTTATTTTATCGCAACATATAAGAAGCCTTACGTTGCTATCATCAATGGGATAACAATGGGAGGTGGTGCTGAACTATCCGTACACGGCAAATACAGAATTGCCACGGAGAAAACTCTCTTTGCTATGCCAGAAACGGCAATAAGACTGTTTCCCGATGTCGGTGCAACTTATTTTTTGTCTAGATTAAAAGGCAGATTAGGTATCTATCTAGCTAGGCCTGACGGGGCACAGATTGAAAGGTATGTACAACTTCACTTATACATATATTGAGAATTCTATACATATGTACCTATAATATGTCTGTATAATATGTCTATATAATATATATGTCTGGCCAAATATATGTACAAGCGGGCACGACGTGACTGATTTCTTATGAAAAAATAAAAATAAATATACAAT
The DNA here is from genome assembly GCF_000956235.1 of Wasmannia auropunctata. NCBI lineage: Eukaryota > Metazoa > Arthropoda > Insecta > Hymenoptera > Formicidae > Wasmannia > Wasmannia auropunctata. The sequence goes on from NW_012026836.1 coordinate 135,668, forward strand.
AAAATTTTCTTATTTTCGATTTAGCTTTCGAGAAATAGTCTTTTTCGAGTTAAAAAATCCGCGCTGCGTATATTATATATATATATATATATATATATATAT
>NW_012026836.1:138421-139326 GCF_000956235.1 Wasmannia auropunctata
GTGTGTGGCGATTGAAATGAGAGACAGTATGTATAAAGGTGTGATTGTGTGTGTGTATCATTCACCGAGCGCATCAGATGGTGATTTCATAAGATTTATCGAGGACATAGTGGATCTCCTAGTAACGAAAGGTCAATGTATTATGTTAGGCGACTTTAATATAGATTTAATGGCGGATACGTTTTATGCGAAGAAACTAATAAAGGAAATGTTATGCTTAGGTATGAAACAATACGTAGACAAACCGACTAGAATCACTAAAAATAGTCAAACTTTAATAGATTTAGTTTTTGCAAATACTAAGGTGAACTGCAAAGTATATGATAAGCCAAAGATAACCGATCATTCATGGTTAAGCGTGGAACTTAACACAAGTAATAATAATGAAAAATACAAAGAATTTATTAGTAGGGACTATAGCAAATTTAGTATAGATGAATTTTTATATGCAGTAGAGGAGAGATTAGAACGACCAAATAATTTAGGGGATAATTTAGGGGTTAATTTAGGGGTTAATGAAAGAGCAGAGAAATTTGTTCAAAATATGGTAGCGGCATTAGATACTGTAGCACCAAAGAAAAGGTTTAAAATTCCAAAGATATGGGAAGGAAAAAAATGGTTTTCGGATGACATAAGAATAGCTACAAGGAAAAGGGATGAAGCATACGAGAGGGCGAAATATACGTGCAATGAACAAGACTGGCTGCAATTTAAACGTGATAGAAATGCCGTAGTGAAGATAATTAAAAAGAAAAAGAAAGAGTATTACGAAAACATGATAGATAATAATAAAAATGATCCTGTAAGAATGTGGAAAACTTTAAAAAAAGTCATAAGAGGAGAGACAACGGGTACAAAAGTAATTGATAAGGTAGATTTTGAAATATTAGAGAACGTAGAAGAAT
>NW_012026836.1:140953-142017 GCF_000956235.1 Wasmannia auropunctata
CTTCCTCCTCCTCCTCCTCCTCCTCCTCCTCCTCCTCTCTCTCTCTCTCTCTCTCTCTCTCTCTCTCTCTCTCTCTCTCTCTCTACGCAGCGACAGGCGCGAGCCGGCGGTACAAGGCGGAACACAGAGCGCGTAGAGTCGCGACGGCCGTCCGCGATCGAGGGGTCTCGCGCGGATCAGTCGTCTCCATGGATCCTACCACTGTTTTCCGCACGACGCTCGGCACTCGTATATACACGTGTGTACGACAGATTTCAAACGCGAGAGAGGGGCGCGCGACTCGCGTACTTGGCTCCTCCCCCGCGAGCGATTCGATCCTTCCTCGGCCGCTCTCTCTCACGCGCCGCTCGAGCGATCCGCGCGCGCACGCGCGCACGATCGTCGGGTGCGCGTCGCCGCGCGGCATCGATCGATCGGCGAGATCTCGAACGAGAGAGAAAACGAACGAGAAAGACGCGCGAGAGGTAATCAATTTAATTCGAAGCCGCCACCGCAACGCACGCGCAAGCGCGCACCTACGCACGCACGCGCGCGCTCTCCACACGTCGGTCGCGATGACCCTGACGTACGCGAAATTTCGCGCCATGTGCGACGATCGGGAGAAGTTTCTGGACTTTCTCCTGCGGCGCGGAACGATCGCGGGTGAGATGCGATGCGGCAAATGCAACGACGCGACGATGCGACCCAACAGAGCCACTCTGACGTTTCGTCCGGCCTGACGAGCAAGACGATCGTGAGTTGGTTCAAGTTCTGTCGGGAGGTAAGCCAAGCAACAACCACGACACCTCCGGGTATACACCGCCCGCGCGCGTCGCGCGAGACGACGAATCGCGAGCGCGCGGCTAACCCCCCCATTGCGAAGCGACTCCTTCGAGGAGCCTCGCTCGCTCGCGGAACGCGTCGCGAAGCGCGTCGAAGCGACCTCACGCCCGCCCGCGCGCGCGCGTGCTGTCGCAGGTCTGCCGCTACTGGTTCGAGAGGTGCGGCACGAAGCTCGGCGGTCGCGACAGGATAGTCGAGCTAGACGAGGCGAAGTTGGGCAAGCGAAAGCACAACCGCGGTCG
>NW_012026836.1:142037-142338 GCF_000956235.1 Wasmannia auropunctata
CTCTCTCTCTCTCTCTCTCTCTCTCTCTCTCTCTCTCTCTTTCATACTTATGGAAATATAACTGATTTTTCCAGACATTTATCAAACGCGTACGATATTACATTCAATGTATCACTGATTTGCTGTACGAGAAAGATATGTAATATAAAGCAATATAATAAAACGAGATTTAGAAACTATCGCGACTCATAATGTTTTAGCGTTATTTGTGTCAAACTATCTTGGGTGTTTGTGTCAATATTTGTATGTTAAAAATTTTTTTTTCACACCGAATAAATGATCAAATACACGAACACTTCAG
>NW_012026836.1:142358-142905 GCF_000956235.1 Wasmannia auropunctata
TAGTTTTAATGCAAACGTCACAAGTTATCACTGACACAGATCAAATAATTAGATAATTCTTTTTCTTTTTTACAAAACCGTGTCACTTCAATATTTCACACTCAATTCACATACAAATTATTCACTTGAAGAAATTACGAGAAATCTTCTAATGTATTTACTTAATATCCGAAATATTACGTACTTTACAATCACTGACGATTAATTATCCGTGCACTGAAAAATCACACGAAGTAAGAAACACACAGCGATTTATTAATATGCAACCCGTTCACTCGACGATAGCGAGCAGTCGACTGACTTTGTTGGTTACGTTTACAGCGCTGTCGAAACGAGAACGTGATTAGTTGAAATATCACAATCAGAGCGCGGCTAAGTTCTAAGGCTTTAACCGATACAAGTATTTGATTATTTTTTTAATAATTTAAATGATTTAATTGATTAATTATTTTTAATAAATTTTTTATTTTTATAATTTGCAAACTTCAAGCGAGTATTTTATGTTTTATAAATATTTTATTAAGTATTTAGATCGGAAGAGCACACG
>NW_012026836.1:143922-144550 GCF_000956235.1 Wasmannia auropunctata
TTCTACTTTCGACACCCATAATTCATTAAATTACTTACTGATTCTTTACAAAGCTGCACGGATGCAAATGGAGATGCATCAAATCTAAAAATTTTTTAACAAGTTTGCGAAGTTCCAAGAACTGAACTAAAAATTGCACGCAAATGAGATTTACATCGTTCGAAAGCGTAAATCTTTAGCTTTAATTTCAGCACCCGATCAGCAATGTGCGATTTTTTTTCACCGAGTTATTCAACATTGAAGCAAAAATGATCTTATGCTTCAACATTGAATAACTCGGTGAAAAAAAATCGCAAAATGCTCAACGAGTACGCAAATTAAAGGTAAAGATTCACTCTTTCGAATGCTGTAAACTGCATTTATGTGCGATTTTTAATTCGCGTCGAGGAATCTTGCAAAATTCGTAACAAATTTTGTCGCATCTTTATTTGTATTCGTAATGCTCCGTAAGAGATCAGTAAGATCGATAAAAAGTAGACTTTAAGCTATAAAATGTTTATTAAAAATTTCAGTCAATTGTAATTTGAGTGGCAAGAAAAGATTTGCAACTTCGTAAATTCGTTCACTTTGCAAAATTTTCAGTGTTTAAATCATCTTTTTTTTCCATACCTCGTTTCTTAGTGTAAAA
>NW_012026836.1:144570-145312 GCF_000956235.1 Wasmannia auropunctata
TAAAAAATTTTGTTACGATTTGTCATCTTTGCAACGTTACACTCTCCTATGGAGGAAAGAATAGGTGATTCTTGAATTTTGCTATTAAAAACTCATTAAATTTTGAAAAAATTGAATAATGAAGCTGAAAAATCGTCGATATTTAAACTGTAATAACTTTGTGAAAAAATAATCGTAAAACAATCTTCCTGAACTCATTTTAAAAGGCAAAGCTTTTTGATTTCCAGAATTAATTTTCCTCAATAATGATTTTACACTAAGAAACGAGGTATGGAAAAAAAGATGACTTAAACATTGAAAATTTTGCAAAGCAAACGAATTTACGAAGTTGCATATCTTTTTTTGCCACTCAAACTACAATAGACAGAAATTTTTTAATAAACATTTTATAGCTTAAAGTCTACTTTTTATCGATCTTACTGATCTCTTACGGAGCATTACGAATACAAATAAAGATGCGACAAAATTTGTTACGAATTTTGCAAGATTCCTCGACGCGAATTAAAAATCGCACATAAATGCAGTTTACAGCATTCGAAAAAGTGAATCTTTAATTTGCGTACTCATTGAGCATTTTGCGTTTTTTTTTCACCGAGTTATTCAATGATGAAGCATTAAATCATTTTTACTTCAATGTTGAATAACTCGGTGAAAAAAAATCGCACATTGCTGATCGGGTGCTGAAATTAAAGCTAAAGATTTACGCTTTCGAACGATGTAAACCTCATTTGCGTGCGATTTA
>NW_012026836.1:145362-146523 GCF_000956235.1 Wasmannia auropunctata
AACAGCGGAAGAGATTTCCGCAATTACAGCAGTAAATTCTATTCGTTTCTGTCTGCTTTCTGTACGTAATTACATTTCACCAACATCTGTCCGCAATTACGCATAGAAATCCTGTCTGTTCCTATCCGCATCCTGTACGCCGCGAATTGCGATTTAACAACATCCATACGATCGAATAATTTTGAATTTTTTCAAATTGCAACTTTGGAGCTTTATAACTTAAAAAGTATTCAATAAAGAAACATTTGATTATAGTGTTTTGGAAAGCACTCGAGGTCAGCTACAAGAATATGTAATAAAAAATAGGGGATGCCATTTAAAAAAATTGAGGTGACTTTCATGTGACTTTCAAATAATTCTTCAAGGTCAAACCAATGGTACCATTTTATGGTCCCTTCGAAACCAAACAACTGTCTGAAAAATTTTTCTCTCCCAGGCTTGATTTTCGAGATATTCGACTGGATGGATTAAAATGGTCCACCCTGTATATACAGAGTGTCCCCGTATAAGTGGCCACCCCTTTTTATCTCGTTAATTAATAGAGATAGATCTAATAAATATAATATCAAATTAAACGGCTCTGACTAAACTTTATTGTAAGCACAGTGATCACTTAGAAATATTATCTATGTTAGAGAGCAAAAAGACATGATTAATTTTTGTATGGTGACAATTTTAATATGATAAAAGTTGTAGCATTCTTTTTAACGAATACAACAATGTATAATATAATGAAATTATTTTACGAATTATAAGAATTATTTTGGTTTAAAATTTTGCGGACAGCAATTACCTTTTCAATTTCGGTCCTGCGATGTCGCCAACTTCCGACTCTCGCACTAACGAGAGTACTATGATCAGATAAAAATATTACACGTCAATTGCCAACGGAAAAATCAGAAGTTGGCTACATCGCAGGGCCGAAATTGAAAAGATAGTAGCTGCCTGCAAAATTTTAAACCAAAATAACTCTTATAATTCGTAAAATAATTTCGTTATATCATACATCGTTGTGTTCGTTTAAAAAAAACGCTACTTTTATTATATTAAAATTGTCACGTTACCGTAAAAAATTAATCATGTCTTTCCGCTCTCTAACATAGATAATATTTCTAAGTGATCACTGTGCTTACAATGAAGTTTAATCAGAGCCGTTTAATT
>NW_012026836.1:146573-150161 GCF_000956235.1 Wasmannia auropunctata
TGCATCCGTGCAGCTTTGTAAAGAATCAGGAAGTAATTTAATGAATTATGGGTGTCGAAAGTAGAGACTTTAAGCTTTAAAATGCTTTTTTGATCATTTCGATACGATCATTTTTGACGAAGTTACACTCTCTTGAAATTTGCCTATTTTTAGTGATCAGAATAGGTGATGCTTTAATTTTGCTGTCGAATGTGCGTGCGTGCGTGCGTGCGTGCGTGCGTGCGTGCGTGCGTGCGTGTGCGCGCGCGCGCGCGTGTGTGTGTGTACGGAAATGAAACGCATCTCGATCCTACTAATAAAGAGTCGCAATTTTCATCGTTCGACCGTTCCTTTTCACCTCCACCGCCCCTCACGGCACGATCAGCTCTCTCTCGACAGCGCGGGGTTCGCCGAATCGTCAGAGGAGGAAAGATCGCCATGGGCGCGGCGTCGAGAATTACGCGAGCTCGCCACGGCGGTACACAGCTGTACTTTCAAGTAAACAAACATAAAATAATATAAAATATCCAACGAGCGTCCGAACGAAGCACGACGGTCCGTGCGCGCGCATGCCTGATCTGGCTACGTCAGCCGCCACGCGTCACGAGCGATTACGACAGAGAGAGAGAGAACTTTAGCGCGACGCCTCGCGCGCGTAGCGCTCTCTCGACACCATGGAACTAAAAAAAATTAAAAAATAAAAAAACGATCGACGTCGCGGCGATCGCCACGATCGGCGCGCGCGGGAAGTTCGCTCGGTCGTTCGCTCGCTCCTCGCTCGCTCCCTCCCTCGCTGGATCGCGCCCAGGGCGGCCGCACAATCGCGCGTCGGCGCGACGCTGCGCAGCGGGACGCCCACGCCGATCGTGTCGCGAGGTTCTTCCGACCATCTATTTATTTACTTTTGTTTCGTCGTCGTTCGAGGGAAGTCACAAAGTTGCGGAAGGATGCAAAGATAATCTGAAGCGTAGTATTACAAAGACTCTCGATGAACGGAGTCGCTTAAACAAAGTTTTTTACTCAGTGGGTATATCAAACATAAACTGTACTCGTTCGAATGACTCTATTGAATTTTATTGGACTAAAATTAAAATCTCAACTTTATCGTTTCGGAAACGCGACCTATCTACGACTCTAAACAAACTCACGCGCGCTAGAAGGACAGCGTCAAAAAAAACGGTGAGACTCACTCGCGCGCGAACGCAAGCACGGCCCTTCGGCCTCCACGAGATATGCCGCTCGCGTTCCCTCGGCCGTCGCAAGCGCGCGTTTCTCCTCACGACGATAGGATAGACCGCGGCGAGCTCCGCTACCAATGCATCTCGAGTATACCGCGTATAACCGATCGGGTGGCGAGACGTAACCTTCCGCTGGAGTACGTCCTCCAAACGAATGGACCGCTCCGACTGGCCGTCGGAAGTGGCGAGCGCTCGTCGTTCACATCGAGCACGCTTCCGGATCCAGCGTTCGATGCATCGGCAAGAACCGAGGAGGGTAGCCTATCCTCGATCACGACCGCAGACGGCGGATGAGGACCCGCGCTACAGCGGTCCGCGCGCGCCTGCAAAGATCTGGCTACGTCACGCGACATACGAGCGATTGCGACCGAGAGATAACTGCCGCGCGACGCCTCGCGCGCTATCTCGACGCCACGGAAGCAAAAAAAAAGAAAACGATCGACGTCGCCTCTCCGCGATCGGCGCGCGCGGGAGGTTCGCCGCGATCGGTCGCTCGCTCCCTCGCGACAGTTGAGGACGAATCGGAAGGGGCGCTTCGGGGGTACGTCAGCGAAGTCAGAGCGAGGACGTTGCACAGAGAGAGAGAGACGTGTCGCGCAGGTGTACCGCACGATCCGGCGCCGACCGGAGGTGATCCACGCGCCAACCGCACGATTCGTCCTCAACTTCCGCGAGGGAGCGAGCGACCGAGGAACGCTCGGAGAAACGAGTCCGAGATCGACTACGAACGAAGTGGCCGATACCGCTCCAACCGCGACGATTCCTCGCGGCCGTTCAATGCGCACGAATCGGAGCACGTGAGAAGAGAAACGCTAGCGCGAACGAAAGAACACGAAGAGGGTCATGAGTCGGAAGGAGTTCGACGTCCTGTGCGTTCTCCGTGACGGAGAGACCGATGTATCGCGACACTTGTCGCCGGTGCAGTTTGTACGCGATCGAGAACTAGGAGTACGCGGAACCGGCGAACGCTCCGCGAGACAGGGAGTCGCGGTCGACCGAGGGCCCGAGCGCGAGTGGCCCCGTCGCGCGAGACGAAGAGTGTACGAGTGGTTTCGCGAGAAGGCGTACGAGGACTACGAGAGGCGTTTCAGGGTGCGCAACGAACTTTGGAACGATAAAATCGGAAACGATCGTCGATTTCAGTTGCATGGAGAACAGGTACTATTGGGCGAGGCGAGTCGTCGAGAAGCTCGAGTGTCGCGCCAATCTGCGCATCGCGATTCCCGTGGGTGGCGAGAGGCGCGTCGAGCTGCTGGTGACGGACCCGTGCGTCTACGGCGAGTGGAGGTATCCCGCCGCTGTGAAACGGCGGATCGACGAGCACCAGTGGGAGCGCGAATGCGACGAACGGAGTGGCGACGACGCTTTTTGCAACGCGTGCACCGTTCCTCGAGAGGAGTGCGCGTACCGGAGAGGCGAAGAGTGGAAAAACTACCTCGTTCCAAACATGGACCGAACGTGTTGACGGTGCGGCCGAATCGCGTGCAGGTGCTTCGCGGAGGAGTGCAACGCGATAGAGAGAGAGAAAGAGAGAGAGAGAGAGAGAGAGAGTCAAACGGAACAAGCGAGCGAACCGCCGACTTCGGCGGCTCCCGAGCATCCTCCGCCGGTCAGTAGATATTATAGGGGGATTCTGGATACAAAAGTGGTGGGGGTAGGTCAAGGGTGGGGGGAATGTAGGTCAAGGAGGAAGGATGGGGAGAATGTAGGTCAAGGAGGAAGGGTAGGGGGAATGTAGGTCAAGGGGGGATTAATTAATTAATTAATTAAACAATAATCGATTGAATCATCAATTAATTGATAACAATTAATTTTTTTATCAATTATATTTTTCGTGGACCGCTACCGCCACGTGCGCGGTGACGCCATTTTGAACGCGGTGCCGCCACCGTCGCCGCCACGTGTGCGGATGCCGACATTTTGAACGCGCCGCTACCACGTGGACTGTGACGTCATTTTGGTGACATGTTCCGACATGTTCTCGAAGGCTCACGTTTACGTTATTATTATCATGCAAGTACAATTATTATTAATACTATTGATCTTAACTACAGGTAAAAGGTACGAGAAGAAATATTAAGCAATATGAATTAAAATTTGATTTAAGTAGCTATTATAGGCGAGTTCTGGACCAGGAGCTCTGAGGGGGGGTGAGAGGCAGGGGGGTCCGCGGGGAGTCCGCGGGAGGGGGAAGCCGCGGGGAGGGGGAAACTGCTCAGAACGTTCACGGTCTGATGCGGGGTCCGCGGGGAGGGGGAAGCCGCGGAAAGCCACTCGCTCAGCTGGCCTGACCGCGTGGTGCGGGATGCGCAAGGACGGGGGAACCGCGTTGTGGGTGCGGGATGCGCGGGGACGGGGGAACCGCATCGTA
>NW_012026836.1:150211-150667 GCF_000956235.1 Wasmannia auropunctata
TCTCATTTTTGTGCGATTTTTAGTTAGGACCGTGGAACTTTGCAAATTTTTTTGCAAAGTTCCAAAATTTGGGGAAAAATTTTGCGATTTGTCATACCTCCATTTGTATCTATACGGCTCCGAAGAAACTCAGTTAGTCGTTTTCTAAAGTATTAATTTGAAAAGTGGAGATTTCCAGCTGTAAAATGCTTTTTTAAAAATCTTGTTACGATCATTTTTGACGAAGTTGCTCTATATTGAAATTTTGTCACCGAGTTACAGTCACAAAATTAATTGTCTGGACACAGGTATTAAGAGTTTATTTTTTGCTATAATTTCATTAAAAATGGTAATTTTATAAAGATAATATTATTTAGACGTGAAAACTATTCCTAGTGATACATTTTCATCAAAAGGATTAGTCAAATTTATTATACTTTTAAATATACAGATTTAATCAATAAAATTATAAAAATA
>NW_012026836.1:153886-154250 GCF_000956235.1 Wasmannia auropunctata
TTCTTCCCAATATACGAGGCGTCTTTGTAATATGAGACGCAATTCTATAAAAGAATTAAAGCATTAAAAAAACATAAATTAAGCGTGGAATTAATTTATTAAAACTTACGGTCTCTCGATCGCCTCATCCTTCAGCGGAACGTAGAAATTCGTTATTGTCGAAAGAAAATAGGCCAATCTAGCACTACTCTGTCAAACGTTCTTTCGAATACAGATTTCAAAGTGCGACTGACAATCTCGCGGTCCTGCAGTTGTATATCTAAGCACAAGTCCACATCTATAAATGCCCAGCTTTGTCCATCATAGCGATTGAACGAAACTCTTATACCCCTGGCGTTAAATTCATTGGGATCCTTGTCTGATT
>NW_012026836.1:154270-156095 GCF_000956235.1 Wasmannia auropunctata
ATTTTATTTATATTTTTATCTGTACAATCATTCTGCCTCTGATTTAATTGCATTCGTAGATGCTTGTCTATCTTTATTGCAGTAAAAATTAGATTGTAACTAATATTTAAATAATTTGAACACATTTGTATGTGAAAAATACAAACTGTTTCGATAAAAATACAAACACGTACGTTCATAACAAAGTCGAAGTATGTAACAATATTATCTTTGGATTCATTTTATGTCTCTAAATGACGTCGACAAATGCTCTGTTCATAATGCAATCGTTTTTTCTATTAAAAAATAAATAAAAACAGATTCAATCTGTTTTATTCTCATAAGTTAAATGCAAGTTAAATGCAAATTACATGTTTTTTTATTAAATAGATATCTAATAAAAATATACATACATATGTATATATTGTACATATGCAATACATATATAGGGTGTCTCATACTCAATAGTACAGCCCTTGTGGAAAGGTAGTGTGGACCAAACTGGACAAAAAAGTCCTCTACCATTTTGTGACTTTTGCAATATAGTTATTGAGATACTAATCATTAAAAAAAAATTTACGCAAAGTATATGCAAGTCTATGGTACATTAGGTACATCTTATCTAAATAAAAAAAAAATTATTTTAACAAATAAAAGTTGTCTAAAAACATATATGAGATCATACAGATTACCAAGTATTTGATATAAATAAGTATTAGATATAAAGAGTAGAGACAAAAATATTTTATTCCAAACCAGAAAAATATTTTTTAAATAAATTGTTTAAATTATTTAAAATTATATGCAGCAAAAGTTTAATGTCATTGTCTTTCCAAATAACTTTAAGTTTCGTAAAACAGACTTAAAGTTATTAAAATGATCAATAGAATTATAGTGAAGCAAAAACTTGGCCATTATGTAAAATTTTTCTTTTTTTAAAATGATTAGTATCTCCATAACTATTGCGAAGACCTCAAAGTAGTAGAGGACTTTTTTGTTCAATTTGGTCCACACTACCTGCCCACAAGCGCTGTACCATTGAGTACAAAACACCCTGCATATTAAAAAGTATTATTGAGTAACAATAAGTTTTATGCAGTTCAATCAGGATGCATCATTCTATTACATCGCTCAAGATTCTTACATGTCTGTTTTAAGATGTAATTTGATAATTTTTTGTCATATGTCAATCCTATGGTAATCCATCACTAATATATCAATTTGTCTCAAGTTATTCTCATTTATCCTTAACAATGACTTTTTTCCTGTAATGTCATGCTAAACAGACAAAAGATTTTTATTTTCAATATTAAATATATAGTCTCTTTAATAAAAAAAGATCTTAACGTACATTCAACAATATTTTAAATAAATATATATCGATCGTGTAAAATCTTTGTGGTCAACAAACTTGTGGTGGCAACAAACAGGATCAGAAACAAAATCTCGCAAAGTATGACGGAGTGAGAGACATCACTTACATGCAGAAATTGGTCGTAATATATGTATATGTGATAATATTCGCTGCAGTGTCGTCTCTCAGCCGCTTCTGCGTATCTAGTATATTCTATAGGTATAGCAGGCGCGGTTTTGACTTGCTGTGGAAAAACGACAATTTATATCAAGGAGAAAAAGCGCGATCCTATTTATTTTGTATGTTTCTTCAACAAGGTTTCTCTTTATAATTTTTGGTATTTGCAATATGTATTTTGTCATTCCAGCAACCCAAATGTAGCACAATATTTGAGCTTTCCCTCTATAAGATGTGGCATGCATCGTGAACGTGTAAAAGCCGACCACCCGTACCTGTCTAGTTCCAAGTCCTATACAAATTATGTTATACATA
>NW_012026836.1:156704-157847 GCF_000956235.1 Wasmannia auropunctata
CGTGTGCTCTTCCGATCTTCAAATTGATTTTTGGTATGATAATTTAAAAAATATATTTTGCTATAGGTATGTAAAATATCTTATGCAACTGGACGAAACTGTAGCTTTAAAACGATTAGAGATAAAAAAAATACATGCTGAAACTATAAAGGTTTTAAATATCTTACTTTTCTAAATGCATTTACGTGCTCTGTGGATGTCGTTGCAAAATATAATGTCGCTTTTTTTTAAATGGACCCTCTTATTTATGAATACACTATATTACCGTTGAAGAGAAATTTTTATCGGCGCATCATCATTATTAATCCCTAAATCTGGGACGACTGGGATAATCTTGGCGAAGTCTTTGTTTCCTCATATAAAATATAATAATATATGGCATAAAAACCATGAAATATCACTTCCTAATTTTTTTTAATGTCCTCAAAATATCGGAAATTATTGATAACTGTTAGCTGAAAATAAAATGCAACATGTCAATATACAGATTGCTTACAAAAATGTTATCACGCTATTAAAAATAATTAAGTAGCATGCTAACATTTTTATAAACATGTACTGAATACAGACCTAAAAATAGAATGTGTAATAAAACTTATCTGACATCGAAGCGAAATTCAAAAGAAAAAGAGAAATTTTTATCGGCGAATCATCATTATATTAACCCCTAAATCTGGGACGACTGGGATAATCTTGGCGAAGTCTTTGTTTCCTCATATGAAATATAATAATATAATATAAGAAATAAATCAGCAATCGATCAGAAAAAAGCCACCAGATACTACAAACGCACGTTATTCGCTTTTTACAATTTTACTTTTTGATGATGATAATAACCTCAACACGACAATAACCTCAGTATAATTGTCAAAAGTCAATGCAATGACAGCCGCTCACGAAGTTAGCGCAGCGAGAGAACCAATAAGCGTCGCGGAAAAGAGTCAACAATAATTTCGAGAACAACGATACATTTCGAGTTCGACTTAACATGCCTTTTTTTAGATAGGATTCTAAGGTTAAATACAATTTTTGACCAATAGTATACAATGTATGTACATACATACGTACGTATCTATTTCCAAAATTCACAATTGTCACAACTATGTTAATTAAAAATTTTTTATCAAATCTTAGTCAAGTTGA
>NW_012026836.1:157867-159648 GCF_000956235.1 Wasmannia auropunctata
TGTGTATAAGAGACAGGTGTTATATTTTTAGGATTAAAAATTTAGTTAAAAAATTAGCGTCATTTTTCTAAATTTGAAACTTTCTTACAATGCTATTTTTTACAATGACATTTTTTATGTTCAGACATATTTTCCTGACAAATCCAACTTATTTTGAAAGAACGCGAAAAAAAGGTGTATTCTTAAAGCTTTGTTGCAAGGGAGCTTTTATGCGTTGTTATTCTTTAGCATTCAAGCACAATCCGGCGTTGCGTGTGCCCCCCCCAAAATCGCCGCTGGTAAATTGCAATTCGTTTTGAGCCTTCGACGTGGATAACATCGCAAAATTAAGGTCGGCGAGTAGTATTCGCGAGCCTCCATTGCCTTTTAATTCATCTTTCTTTCGCCTGGCTACGCGCTCCCTTATTGTGCAATAGAACACGGTATCCCGAAATGCGCCGCGCACAAAGTTGTTATAATGCAACGTTAACCGGGATGAGTGGGCGGTTGTATATGAAAGAAGCGAAACTAATACACGAAATTTCAAGCGAGGCAAACAAGATGCACGTCGAGGCCGGGTTTAGCGATTTGATAGAGGACGAGCTTCTGTCTGAAAAAAAAAAATAGAAAAGACTCGAAGGCCATCGTACTAAATCGATCGAGCCAAAGATAACAATATTAATTATTATATAAATATAATTTAAATATCAAATTGATTTTTGGTATGATAATTTAAAAAATATATTTTGCTATAGGTATGTAAAATATCTTATGCAACTGGACGAAACTGTAGCTTTAAAACGATTAGAGATAAAAAAAATACATGCTTAAACTATAAAGGTTTTTAAATGTCTTACTTTTCTAAATGCATTTACGTGCTCTGTGGATGTCGTTACAAAATATAATGTCGCTTTTTTTTAAATGGACCCTCTTATTTATGAATACACTATATTGCCGTTGAAGAGAAATTTAACACGCTTACAATTAAATATTACAAAAATTATTTTAAATTGAACAATATATTCAGGCTCCGAGAATTAAAATTTAAAATAAATAATTGTAATAAGCCAAACAAGGTCTTCGTGCTAATCCGCGTTATATTCATATAAAAAATTACATTAATGCTATCAGACGATCGTTTCGGCTTTAAATCAAGCCCTCTTTAGTGGTTTTTTATAAAATATTACATACGTGTTGCTTCACCTTCGTGTGTTACATACATAATTGTCAGATGCTGTGTTTAATTATCACAGCGAATAATTAGACACAGCATCTGACAATTATGTATGTAACATACGAAGGTGAAGGGATATGTACTTATGTAATTATAAAAGACCAATAATTCTCTTGGTTTCAAAATTTTTACACTTTTATACATGTATATTTATCTTAACTATAAAGGTTTTAAATGTCTTACTTTTCTAAATGCATTTACGTGCTCTGTGGATGTCGTTGCAAAATATAATGTCGCTTTTTTTTAAATGGACCCTCTTATTTATGAATACACTATATTGCCGTTGAAGAGAAATTTTTATCGGCGAATCATCATTATTAATTCCTAAATCTGGGACGACTGGGATAATCTTGGCGAAGTCTTTGTTTCCTCATATGAAATATAATAATATAATATAACAATTAATATAGTAAGTATATAGTTAATATATTATGTATTTATTAATACATAAATTTATATTTTTTATAAAAGAGCACTGAAGAGGGCTTGATGTAAAACCAAAACGATCGTCTGGTAGCATTAATGTAATTTTTTATATGAATATAACGCGCGCGCGGATTAGCACGAA
>NW_012026836.1:159668-160054 GCF_000956235.1 Wasmannia auropunctata
TAAGACGACAAGTGGCTAAGTTTTAACAACTACAGCAGGAAGGAACGTGTCCCGTTTGTTGTGTATGCCGACCTGGAATGTATCCTGACAAAAATGGAGAGAGATCCGGAAACCCCGAGCTACAAATATCAGCATCATCAAGTATTTAGCATAGGTTATTACGCACACTGCTCGTATAATGACGCGTTATCGACGTATCAGTTTCGTCGCGATACGGATTGCGTTGCATGGTTCGCCGATGAATTAAGATGTTTAGCGCACAAAGTAAAATCTATTATATCCACTAATGTACCCATGGCAGATTTCACGCGAAACGATTGGGAAAGATTTCACAACGCTACACACTGTCATGTGTGCGAGAAACCGTTTGCGCCTGACGACTCTCG
>NW_012026836.1:163956-164369 GCF_000956235.1 Wasmannia auropunctata
GAAAATTACACATGAAATTAAGGTTTCTAAATGTTAATTTAATGTTTCTTGTTTACTAAGTTATTACTCATATGCATATAAACATCTCATTACACTACACAATAATTATTAAATTGGTGCCATTGCAACGATCATTAATACTGAGATTTCTAATTAACATAATAATACAATTTTTTCTTAAACGTAATTCATAAAAAAAAATCTCTGACATAGAAGACTCGGAGACTTGCATATAATTTCGTAAAAAGCAAATACAAATTTCTAAAAAAGAAATCTCTTACTTAGAAGTTTCGAGGGCGCGCATATAATTTCGTAAAAAGCAAATACAAATTTCTAAAAAAGAAATATCTCACTTAGAAGACTCGGAGGCGCGCACATAATTTAATAAAAAACAAATACAAATTTCTAAAAAA
>NW_012026836.1:164419-168464 GCF_000956235.1 Wasmannia auropunctata
TTTCGATTCTCGTTTATAGGTTAGGAACGTGGATGTCTGTGCCGTCGCTTACTGTATATAGTGTAAATATAATCTGAATAAAATCTCGTTTATAGCATCGAGCCGCCTTTTTCTTCACGATTGTGAGAATCGATCCGAATGTGAACTCCATTCTTACAAATCGAAAGCTTGGACTCACCACGATGACGGAGGATATTAAATTTCATTTCTACGCGATCGCTGAGGAAGGAGCGGATAAAAAGACGACTGTATACAAGTTGAAATGGCTCAAACCAGTAGATACGAAACTATACTACGAATTACCCGTAGAATTACAAAATCTAAGCAACCATCCTGAGATCTACGCAATACAGAAGGTAAAGAACGTTCTATCTGCAATTAAAACCCGCGGAGCTTACCGTACTTTTACGCTCACATTACCACCGGAGATAGTAGCATTATACACCGACGACGATGGAGATATAGTATATAAAGGGAGTTACTTAAAAGCAACTACGACACCTGAATACGATATAAAGACCACAAAAAAAGGAAAGGAAGAGGACATATCCACACTTTTGCAACAAATAGTGTCCGCTACAAAGAAAGAAACATCATCAGAATCAACATCAAGAAAGAATCTAAAGAAAATACGTGAAGACTTCGTACTAGAAAATTTCGATGGAAAAAACTTTCCGATAGCAAGCTGGTTTCAAACGTTTGAAAAAGAATGTGCGCGATGCCAGATTACATCAAACGAAGATAAAATTCTAATATTGCGTTTATTCTTGAGTGGGACAGCTAAAGATTGGTTTTCTTCGAAAATAATTACAATAGGTTTAGATGTAGACTTTGAGACATGGAAAAAAACATTTCTAGATAGTTTCCGAGAAACAGGTTGGCACAAACATAGAGAAGCATATTCTTTTCGGTATATTGGTGGTAGTTTAGTAGACTATGCTTTACGAAAAGAGAACTTTTTAGTCAACATTCGAAATAATTTTCCAATAGACATACTAATCGATTTAATTGTAACAGATCTACCAATAATGATACAGGATAGGATCGAAAAAACAAAGGTTACATCAATGGAGGATCTATTAACGGAGTTGCGGAAACTAGAGAGTTTAGCACAAAGAAGAAAAACATTTTCTAACGCAAACGCTTTTAAAAACACTGAGCAGCCCACTGTAAAACACAATCCAGGAACTTCAAATTCAAATCAAAAGAACCAAACACAATCATCCACTAGTACAAATGCAGAAAGAAAACCTTGCTCATATTGCGATAAGAAAGGTTTTCCAGGAAGATTTCACCCGGAGGCACTATGCAGGTTAAAACAGAAAGAACAGATGGAACAACCGAAAAATATCAAGACTGTGAATAATGCCGCAGTTCAAAATACATTGAACGAATCCATAACCGACCAAAAAAACTAGTTCTGCTACCGCTGATAACGTTAGAGGTATTTCTAAATAATAATAAAATACAAGGAATTTACGATCCAGGCGCAAATGTAACTCTTCTGAACTCGAAGATTATCAACAAAATGGGTCTGACTACACAAAAAGATAGAAATACTTTCAAAACTGTCAGTGGCAGGAAAGACTTTGCAGGCAAGCTATCTGCAAAAATAAGAATCCATAAAATAGAAAAAACAGTGGAGGTTTTTGCTGTCGATGATGAGAACTTCGAGTATGATATTCTACTCGGTCTCGACACAATAAAGAACTTCTGTCTAAAACAGGACTACGACCTTAAAATTTACCAGAAAATAAATTTGGAAAATAAAGAAGATAAAATTAAAGATTTTAATATCAACGTAGAAAATCAAGAATATTTGGTAAACTTTAATGAAGGCATCCCGGTCGAGCAATTTAAAGCAAAACTAGATCATCTATCAGAAGAAAAAAAGAAAGTTATTCAAACCTTGATAAACAAATACGAAACAATTTTTGCCAAAAATAAATTTGACGTCGGCCAAGTTAAAGACCATGAGGCACATGTAAAACTTCTGGAACACAAATTTGTGGCAAAAAAGCCGTATCGATGTTCCATACTAGATCAAAAAGAAATAGAATATCAGATCAAAGAATTATTAAAAGCAGGATTAATTGAAGAATCATGCTCCCCTTTCGCATCTCCCGTCACACTTGCGTACAAACGAGAAGAGGGAACGAGAACAAGAATGTGCATTGACTTTCGAGAGTTAAACAAATTACTTATATCGGAACCTCAACCTTTTCCCTTAATAGAGGAGATTATAGCTAAAACTCGTGACGCAGAATGGTTCTCTACATTGGACATAAACTCCGCTTTCTGGGCGATTCCTCTACGGATCAAAGACAAATACAAAACTGCATTCGTAACACAAGATGGTCATTGGCAATGGAAGTGTTTGCCATTCGGTCTAAAGACATCTCCTGCAATATTTCAACGAATACTAAGCAACATCATTCGAAGAAACAATCTGGACTCCTTTTGCATAAATTACATTGACGACATCCTTATTTTCTCAAAGTCTTTCGAAAAGCATATGGAACATCTGGAAAAATTATCACAAGCTATCTGCAAAGAAGGATTCCGATTAAAATTCATTAAATGCAATTTCGCGAAAAACGAAGTAAAATATCTCGGTCATGTAATATCAAAGAATACGGTACGTCCATGGGAAGATAATTTAAAATCGATTAAAGAATTCCCAATACCAGACTCCCGAAAGAAAATTCGTCAATTTCTTGGGAAAATAAATTTTTATCATAAATACATTGAAAATTCTGCACGACTTTTAGAGCCACTACAAAACTTACTCAGGAAGGATACTCAATTCTCATGGTCAGAAGATTGCCAAAGGGCATTTACGAAAGCTAAGAATTTATTGTGTTCACAACCGATACTAGCCATTTTTGATGTAAACGCACCAACAGTTATCTATACGGATGCCAGCATAGAAGGTATTGGAGCTGTGCTAAAACAAAAACAACCAAATGGAGAATTAAAACCGATTGCCTTTTTTTCAAAGAAATTAAACAAATATCAAAAAAAAAAGAAAGCTATTTTTTTAGAATGCCTCGCTATAAAAGAAGCCATTAAGTATTGGCAGTATTGGCTTATCGGGAAGAAATTTTTGGTTATAACCGACCATAAACCACTGGAAAGTCAAAATATTCGATCAAGAACGGATGAAGAATTAGGAGACATGACGCATTTCCTGTCGCAATTCGACTTCGAAATTAAATACGAACCCGGAAAAGACAATATAGAAGCGGATTGTCTTTCACGTAATCCTGTTCTCTCTAATTTAGATAATTTAGAAGAACATGTGAGAACAGTAAACTTTGTCACTATCGAAAACATAAAACAAGATCAACTTTCAAATAAAGATCTAGAGAAAGATTCAAAAAAGATCCTAATCGAAAACGGAATATATTATAAGTTAAAGGGAGATAAAAAACGAATAATAATTTCAGAAGAATTTGGAAAACAACTAATTTTGAGAATTCATAAAGATTACAAACACATTTGTAAGAACAAGATTATAGACAAGTTAAAACACTCCTATTATCTGCGGAATATAGATAAAACAACGAAACAAATTTGCGAACGCTGTGAAATTTGTTCCAAAAATAAAACCCGAAGTAGACACTACGGCCTTCTATCCAAACTCGGTCCACCAAGAGAGCCATTTGAAATTGTTTCTTTGGACATAATTGGAGGATTCGCCGGAAACAGATCAACTAAAAGGTACCTACATCTTTTAATAGACCACTTCACTAGATATGCCTTCATACTAACATCGAAAAATCAGACATCCGAAGATTTTACAAAATTGATAGAGAAAATCCAAGACAAACATCAAATAAGGACACTACTTATTGATCAATACAGCGGTATTAACTCGAACTCATTTAAGAACTATTTAAAGAACCAAAATATAAATCTAATTTTTACGGCAGTAAACTGCCCATTTTCCAACGGACTTAATGAACGACTCAACCAGACTCTTGTGAACCGGATCCGATGTAGAATAAATGAAACGAAGTCTCGAGCATGGTCGAAAATCGCG
>NW_012026836.1:168514-169148 GCF_000956235.1 Wasmannia auropunctata
TACTTCTGTGTAATTGTCAGTAATACATCTATGTGATTTCCAATAATATTTCCAGTAGTTTCGTGTGATATTTTATGTAGTAGCCAGTAATACCTCGGCAGTCGGTCTTTTCCGTAAGGGTTTACTTGAGGAGTTAAAAAGTTTAGAGACTGAAGGATTATCCATTACATCAAATGGCACAACATTAAATGTATTTTTTGTAGTAGTTCTTATTGTTGGAGATAATTTAGGAATTCATTCTATTTTTGGTTACCAGGAAAGTTTTTTAGCAAATTTCTGTTGCCGATTTTGTACTGAAAAAAAAAAAAAAAAAAGAAAATTTTAAAACACAAATCGACTTACAAGTAGGATCTATCAGAATAACAGATTATAAAGATCACGTATGTAGTAATACTTTTGGAATAAAAGAAGAATCTTTATGGAATGATCTTAATCATTTTCATGTTTATGGAAATATAAGTTGCGATATAATGCACGATTTATATGAAGGCGTTTATCGCTACGACATGGCTTCAATTATAAATCATTTTATACAGAATAATTATTTTTCATTAACAATGTTAAATTTTCGAATTAAATATTTTCCTTATAGCAATTTTGAGAAAAATAAACCGCCTGTAATAACCAAAAATCA
>NW_012026836.1:169198-171328 GCF_000956235.1 Wasmannia auropunctata
TTATAGGTTAGGAACGTGGATGTCTGTGCCGTCGCTTACTGTATATAGTGTAAATATAATCTGAATAAAATCTCGTTTATAGCATCGAGCCGCCTTTTTCTTCACGATTGTGAGAATCGATCCGAATGTGAACTCCATTCTTACATATGTAGCTGAATTGATTAGTCATAATTTAGAAAAACAAATTAAAACATATATCATTTTTATACTCTTTTTTTTTTGTAGACTTATATATTAATAATATTGTATTTTTTATTGCAGTAATTCTGGAACAAAATCAAATATTGAAAAATCTCAGTGCAGCGCGTCAACAGATTCTAAAAAAGTCCATGAGTTAATCTCTCCAAATCCTGTTGTTTCGAGTGTTAACACTCCATCTTATCAACAATTCCATCACGTACCCGCTTCTCATTCTGTACCTCCTTTTCATCCATCTCTTCCTCTTCATTCACATAATTTTTACAACAGTTCTGTATACAATTATCCCAATACGAACTTTTCTCTTCTATCCAATCAACAGCATTCAAATAACAATCAGAAGAACGATGAATCATTTTTTACTAATTTTTCTTCTAACATGCATTATACTGATTATAATTATTCCACTGACAGTTCATCTATGTCTGTACCTACTTCAACATATCAATTCCTCTAAGTTATTCCTTTTCATATATTATTAAGATATATGTTGCATTCAAATTTTTATTTTTGTTCCGGTATCTGATACATACGCAATATTTTTTATTTTTTAATGCATGTTGGTAATACTTATTAAATTTTTATTATATATATATATATATATATATATAAGTATATATATGTATATATATAATAATCGGAAAAAATATTTTATTGAAGTTCGATATAAGTTTACGTAACTAAAAGCTGCTTTTTGGATTAGTCTTAAATGTTATTTGTTTGTTTATATATATATATATATATATATATATATATTATTAAGATATATGTAGCAATCATATTTTTAGTTTTTCGTTCTATACGTTCGAGTACTGATATGCAATATTTTTTTAATTTTTAATGTAATATTTGGTAATATTTTTTTATTATGTAATCATATATTTCTAAATTTGCTGTACGGTGTCAGGAATATGAGTATGAACGTTCGTCAACTCTTACATCATTCTGATATTGTTTTAGATTTAGGGCCTCTATGGGTATATTCTTGTTTCTTTTTAAAAGATGTAAACGGCAAACTGAGTAAATTGATTCACAGAACTTGTCATGCAAGATTACAAGTTTATTCAAGAGCATCAATTTATATGAATTTGTCCGTTCAGATTGGAACTCTAAATGTTGATTCTGCCGTGAGAAAATGCTGTGATCAGCTTAGATGTAATAAAAAGAAAATTAGAATTGTTGAAATTATTGATCGAAAGACTTATGTACTTTGCAACATTTAGATGAAGTGTCATTTAATATTCGTGCTGTTCTTACCAAGAGTTTAGATATTAAACTAGCAACATCCAAGTTTTTTATCGGCTTGAAAGAAAAGGTGTCCTCTTCTCTAGTGCAAAGTACAGTCGATCTAATAAAAAACTATCTCGTTATGTATCATATATACTCATGACAGTACATCACAGATTTGTATGATTGATCAATTTATAAGATGGTCTGACTGTAATTGTAATCGCCAATGTAGATGTTTGCCTGCAATATATTTATTTGCATTGGAATTAATTATAAAAAAGAGATGTGGTATGTTCATAATGTTCCAGGAGTTCACTTATTATATTTATCTCAGGTTCGTTCTACTGGCCAGTTTGTAGCATTATATGTTTAATGATTGTTTATGTTTTCATATGTTAATTAATGACAAAAAATTTATTGCTGAGCCAATTGATTCGTTAGAAAAAGAATAAATTCATGTTTGTAAATGTGCCGTTTTAAATAACATTAATAAATATATAATAATTATATAATTCAAATATTACATTATTTACTCTCCATACAATTATACGCATTGCTAGACAGTATCTTTTATTTATAATATATAGTAATGTTTTAATATCTAGTGAATTTATATTTATGTACACACACACACACACACACACACACGCACATGCACACGCACACACACACGCACACGCACATGCACACGCACACGCACAC
>NW_012026836.1:171378-174263 GCF_000956235.1 Wasmannia auropunctata
AATACAACTTTCAACGCGTGAGATCTCGACGGATCGTGTGAGGACGGTAACCGGAAGTAGTTAGGCGCCTGTTCCGCCTATAGGGCGACATCTGCGATGTCACTAGAGCGTTTAGAACCAGGAGCGCTTAAGGGCGCCAGAATATAAACAGTAGTCATGGGATCGTATCACGATAAGTGCGCCAACATTTATATATACACATAGTTTATGATCGAAAAAACTAACTTGAAACAAATGCGTAAAATTCATAAAACAAAACATCTCTGTACATAGAAACATATAAATATAATTAAATGTATTAAACGTACAACGTTTTTCAAGAGGAATAAAAGGTATTAAGAAATAAATAAAACGAAAAGAAATATGTCTAAGAAAGTTTCAAAAGGAAAACAAGGTAAAAGTATTATAAAAATTATATTAATATCTAATTAAAATAATATTAATGTTAATATTAGTAATAATAAAATTATTCAGTCAAAAATAATTGGTTGAATTGACATCGATTAATATTAATTTCATGTTGATTTAATTAAACATTTTTGGATAAATAATATGAATAATATAATGAGAAATATAATATTGTTTATCAAATGATTTGAGATATAGCTTAATATTTAAAAGAGATTTTAATTTCATGTTGATTTAATTAAACATTTTTGGATAAATAATATGTATAATATAATAAAAAATATAATATTGTTTATCAAATAATTTTAGATATAGCTCAATGTTTAAAAGAGAAAAGTCTTGAAACAAATGATTTATCCAAGAAATCACATAATATTTCGATTCCTAATCAAGATGATAAACTTGAAGAAATTGAAGTTTCATCTGATAATATGTTGGAAAATGTTCAACCAGAAGATTCGACTGTGTATGTATATTTGATAACACAATTAATATCATTATTAACAGAAAGTAAGGAATAATATTATATTTTTTATTTTATGCATATTTCTGTTATAACACATTTAATTTTAACATATATTTATATTATTTTATATTACTTGTATATTTTGTAACTTTTAAACGTATCAATTTTAATATCTAATTTCTATTTTTAGAGTATTTATATAAATTATTATTTATGTAAATTATCATGTAATTTAATATATTTATTATATATAATTAAATTTACTTAATAAACTTGATGATATTACGCAGAAAACAAAAAATAATATAATAACATTTACTTCATTTAGAAAGTTAAAAATTTAAATAAAATTATGTTATAAATTTATTATATTAATAAAATGCTAAAAGTATTAAATTATAAAACAAGATCTATTATATATTATAATCTATTATATATTATATTCCACATGATTAATTTTCTATGTTAAACAAGTTTAATTTACAATTTCTTTGTTTTTTACGCATAATAACATAAAGTATATTATATAAATTTAATTATATAATAAATATATTAAATTATGTGGTAATTTATAAATACTAATTTATATAAGCATTCTAAAAACAAAAATTAAATACTAAAATTGGTAATTAAAAATTAAGAAATATATTGAATCAATAAAGTAAAATAATATAAATATGTATTAAATTATAATATAAATATGTATATAATATGTAAATAATATAAATATGTATAGTATAATAGAAATTTGTGAAAAATAAAAAATATATTAGATTTATTAATCCACTTACATTTATTCATACCTATCCATCTAACCATATCTATCGATATTTACCTATATTAAATTATATCTATTCATCTATTTTTATTCATTTGTATCTACCTATTTATCTATATTTATTCATCTATCTATATTTGTTTATATTTCCTATATTTATTCAAATAGTTACGCGGCAGCTTCCAGCTATGCTAAAGATTGAGATTCGAATTCAAAATTATATTTTATCGATATAACATATTTTTAAACATATTAATTTTAGTTTATTTTTTATTTAAAAAAAATAAAATATTGTGTAAATATTGCGTACGCTACTGTTGTTGTGTAGGAAAGAGCAAATGTTGGTCCCATCATTAAAAATTCTATTAAAATTATCCACTATAGTATTGGTATTACAGATATTAAACCTAACCAAAGTGCGTAAAATACGAGAGACAAAGTAAAGGTGTAACCATATCCTAATTTATTCAATATTTTACCTAGAAAAGAAAAAATTTAATATTTTAAATTATCCAATTTCCCCATTCATATAAGAAATTATAACAAAATAATATTTAACGTTACCAGATAAAGGTATGAATATTATTGCACTACCGAAAGCTTGCGCGGCTAATGTAAAACCTTTTATTAATTTAATTTTATCCATCCAACCAGTCTTCATAGCAAGATCTTTTTCAAACCTAGAAAAACAAATTAATTTGAATTAGTGCAACAAAGTATTACAAAGTATTATTATAAATATAAATCATTATTTGTTTACATGTATATTATATAACAAATTTAAATTATTTGTGATATCTTTTGTAATATTTCATTGTATATTTTTTATAGTTTTAGTCATGCGGTTACGTAAAGACTAATTTTGCATTTGTGCATCAGAATCAATTAAATAAATTTATTAGTTATGGATTATTGCAAAAATAATCAAAATATTAATTCGTATTATACGACTAAAATTAAAATTATAAATTTAAATTATTCATTCAATAATCCATAACTAATAAATTTATTTAATTGATTCTGATGCTCAAATGCAAAATTAGTCTTTAGGTAACTATTATACATGACTAAAACTATAAAAAATATACAACAAAATATTACAAAAGATATCACAAATAATTTAAATTTGTTATATAATACATGTAAACAAATAATGATTTATATTTATATAATTTAAATTTATAATTCAAATTTTAGTCATATGATAAACATGTTTATATATATATATATATA
>NW_012026836.1:174313-177151 GCF_000956235.1 Wasmannia auropunctata
CGAGATTAAAGTACGTCGAGATTTGTAGGAGTATATACGGCGGGGAAACCGAACTTTACTTCGTTGGAGTATCATAGCACGACACACACACACACACACACACACACACACACACACACACATACACACACACACAAAATATATGTACAAATACATATTTGAGTACAAAATATGTATATTCAGCTAACAAGACAATACATTTACATAGTACATTGTAAAATAGCATATATAAGTAAAGATTATTATTAATAATTAAATTGTATATATTATTTATGAATTTTATATTTATATGGCTATACATATAATAATATATATAATTACATATAACTACAATTTAATATATGTAGCTATTATATTTAAAAACAAAATTTATACATAATGGATCAAATTTAATTATTAATAATAATTTTAATTTGTGCTATTTTACAATGTTCAATGCGATTGTTTTATACTCGTTAGCTGAATATACGTATTTTATACTCATAGCTAAATGTACGTTTAAACACCTCAAATTTACACAGCACGTATTTACTACTCAAAAATACTCATAACTGAATGTACGTTTAGATACCTCAAATTTACACAGCACGTATTTACTATTCAAAAATACTCAAATGATACGTTTCTACTACTCGAATATACTCGTATGCAACTCCGTTATAACCACCCATTATTACGCAAAAGTACCCCTTTCCGACCTAAAAACGGGATTCATATTCATTCAATGCCGCTTTTACTACTCAAATTAACAGTTTTCGCAGGCTAAAAACGGTGAAATATTTTTGTAAGGGAAATTAAATGGAACGCCCGAATATCGAATGCGCAAACAATCACGGGAAAATTTCTGGATTGTCCATCTTTATTGATCCCTTCGTATTTCTCTCAAGTCAATCTAAATTAAATATGTATAAAACAACTAAAATTAATAATAAAAATAATATGACAAACAAAATGATAATAATAATAACTATAATGATAACAATAATAAACACTACAATAATGACAATTTCAATAATTAGTAACAGTAACAAATAATAATGAAATATATGTACTTTCAAATTTTAACACTAAAATTTTTCATATTTTTGATAGTTTTGGAAGCATACATCAAAACAAATTTTACAACAATATTTAGCACTAAATTGAACAAGAATATCGGATGCGGTTCCATTACAAATAGAACATACAAAGTTAAAATATTAGTCAATTTTAATGACGAAGAATTTACAAGATTAAATACTAATAAAGAAGATAAGGTAGAAGTTATTGGAAAAATGCAAAATTCAGATAATATAATAACAATAATAAGAAATAATAAAAATAACGATAATAATAAGTAATAATATTTTTATCATCAATAATAAATAATAAAAAATATAATATGTAATGTATATTTGAACTTTTACACAAATATATATAATACTTTTAAACACATTTTTTGTATGTAAATATAAAAAATTTTCACAATATTTTGTGATTTCAAAATTTAAAAAAATTTAAATTAAAATTAAAATAATTTTTATAAACAAAAATAATTTTATTATTTCTATTTATTGAAATATTTGAAAACTTTCTCATGTTTTTTATATTTAAAAAAAATATAAAATCTAATAAACCCATTTCACAGCTGTTCCACCATATCTAGTGGTCAATGACATAAAAGATATGTAGGGATTACAGTCTACAACGATCTTAAATGATAACACAAGAATGTATTTGGCAAACTTGAGATACAAGAACATAAACTACTGCTTTTGACGGACGATCGTTTTCACGTGGTTTCGCGTTCCGCAGTCTCTTTTCTTCTGGGCGCTTCTCATGCCCTCGTGCGCCACGGCATAGATAACTTAAGAACTAAAACAAATAACAGGGCGCTGAAGACGCTTACTTTCGCTTATGTATTAAGCCGCGCTTTTCAAACGGAATCAATAGTAACAAAAATAAGGGTATGCTAAACGTAAAACTCCTACAGATATAAAGCATAAAAATGGAAAAATGTCATTGATATAACTTATTAAAGGTACAGAACCACCTAAAAAGAGAAAGGCAGAAGAAGAACAGGTACATAGAGCTGTTATTCTAAATACAACACACATACAACTTTAAATATATGTATATAGAGTTGCAACTCTAAATACGTAGACAGATATAACGATTTTAAGATTTAAAAAAATTTCAATAAAAAATAATTAAATACTAACTTTTAAAAGAAATATTAACTCTACTATACTGATCAAGCGACGCGGTAGCGGCGCGACGCCAAGTACCTAAAAAAGAGTGATAACCGCGTGACTGTATGATCTGCGTGTTACTTCATTGCGCAAATGTCGTGACGCTACCATAGCTTTATCTGGAATTCTTATGTCAAACATACTTTTAATTCAAATATCTCAGAAATTATAACAGCAATACAAAATCTAATGACATTTTCTGATATAATGTCGATACGAACTTTCGAATGCGACCATTGCGAATAAAATTGGTGCAGTCAATATTGAGATCTTGAGATCGAGTTCATGAAAAGTGTAAACTTGATGAAAACTTTATTCAAAATGACATTTTCAGTCACACGTATACACATATACACGTAAAGCGGTTTATCCCTCAAGGCGAATTTTCACAAAATCTTGTCAAAATTCGTAATCAATTTCAATATACATATATATCAATCGTTGTTGTTCAGCTGCAAGAGCAGTACCATAAAATTTATAATTACGGTTAATTAAGATTTATTAAAAATTAGCTAAAAGAGCAATAAATAATTATAAAAATAATCGCTCGATATTATTAAAAATAATTAATTATTCACATAATTACACCGGCACACAAAAAAAAAAG
>NW_012026836.1:177171-179469 GCF_000956235.1 Wasmannia auropunctata
GAAATTATAACAGCAATACAAAATCTAATGACATTTTCTGATATAATGTCGATACGAACATTCGATTGCGACCATTGCGAATAAAATTGGTGCAGTCAATATTGAGATCTTGAGATCGAGTTCGTGAAAAGTGTCACTTTATTCAAAGTGACATTCTTCAGTCACACGTATACACATATACACGCAAAGCGGTTCGTACCTCAAGGCGAATTTTCACAAAATCTTGTCAAAATTAGTAATCGATTTCGATATATACATATATATCGATCGTGTCACCGTGTCACTAATTGCTCATCAGAATGACGCAAGAACAAGACGTAAGTATATATTATATAATATTTACATATATTTTTTATTTAAAATTTACTTAAAATTTTATTATATATTATACATTTTTTTAATTGCAGATGCTGGATGTGGACTTGTCAGATGTGGACATGGATATAAACTTGTTCAAGTCTCTTCCCCACCGTCCTGTAAGTCCAAGACGAGTGAAAGATTTTACGGAGGTCACAGCCTCCGACGCTTCCAACGCTGCTCCTCCGCATGCCACCGCCGCTGCTGCTCCTTCGCGTACTGCTACCGCCGTTACTCCTCTGCATGTCGCCGCCGCTGCCACGCGTACCGCCTTCGCCGATACCGTTGCCGCCGCCGCCGCTTCTCCGCGGGCTCCACCGGCTCCACGTGAATCTGCTACGGCTACCGTTGCTCTTCGGCATGTCGCCGATATAAATCAACGTAAGTTAGGTAATATATAATACTTATGTATAAAGTTTTTGTAGCTTATTTGAAATTGTTATTGCATATACTTTTATGTATTTAATATTATAATTAATATTTATTTTATTTTATAGGTTGGAGATCGAGTGGCAAAAGAAGCGGACAACGCCAAAGAGCGAAGAAATTTTTTAATTTTTTATTCAACATGTGCGATAATTATAATAATCATTATTTCGGAGGAAGAGGAAGAGAAAGAGGAAGAAATATAAATTAATAATTGATTTATTTATCACATCTTCTTCTTTGGGTCTTGGACTAGGAAGAAAATTTAGTTAAAAAATTTGTAATAATCTGAGTGAAAGAGCGTATTTTTCCAAGCTCCATTTTGGTGGAAATAATTATAGTATCAGAATTTAATTTGATATATTATCTAATGTAGTAATCACTCCATATGTTACAATTATTATTGTATTAGAAAATGTAATATCATCCATATTAGAAATACCTTAAACGCCCCGGGATTATTCCATGGTTCAATTTCTTAAATCTTAATTTTAGATATCCCATTGGGTATCTGTAAGCTTTATAGATTTGCAACTCTGAATCGAGACGTACCAATAACATCGGCCGATTTCCATGGTGTCCTAGAGCAACCATTAGAATTTCACGAACTTATAAAAATAGATATTTGTTAAGACACAAGATTTTTAAGATTTCTACACACAAAGAGGCACATTTATAGATAAATTACCTGCATATCCGGATGTGGGATCTCATTGAGCGGCGCTGATTGTAAAGTTGTGGATTCCATGCTGTCGTGCAACACGTACTGGCCGAAACCAAAGTTGCGAATAAGGTAAGATAATCGTAAATCAGGTAAGGAGTAAATTTCCAGCGTCCCACTGTCTCTATACAATGTACACAAGTAGCCAGTATGTGGATTTAATTTCTTGTAAATACCTTTGCCACCTGTTACAAAAATTTATATTATAAAAATGTATGTTGATATATCATCCTTTTAATGTCAAAGGCATAGAAATTAGATATAGAAAAATATTTGGCCAAATAATTTTTACCCTTTTTCAGATTTTAATAAAAAAAAAGTTAATATATAATGATAAAGTTTGGTCAAACATTTTAAACACACTGTGTAACAAAGACAAGTATTTTACCAAGATGGTTTCTTAGTAGTACCATCTGATGCTTTTAGATACGATGATACAGGCATTTGGAATGCTGGGGCATCGTCGTACAGTAGATCGTCTTCGTTGTCGATATTGCTAAGTACAGACGGTTCCTCTACATTGTATTCTTCTTCAGTCTGCTCGTCGTCCGTGTTCTCAGGTAATTGCGTTGTAAATATCCCGCTTACATCTCTATAAGCGCATAATGTCTCTATCTGTGGGCGCTAAACATAGTATAAATTTTAAGAATCATTTATGTATATTATAATCGTTACAAAATTGACTTTTTTAAAAAAAGTAAAAAAGGGTGCCAAGTGTTAGCGTGCTCCTCGAACAAAATTTGATGTTTATGATCTCCTTTTCGAACAAAAAACAGTTGTACAAAATTGAACAA
>NW_012026836.1:179489-181971 GCF_000956235.1 Wasmannia auropunctata
ATTTGCCCCAACCCTGTAACAACTTACCCCCGTTAGGGGCACATTGTTACAATATTTTTCTTTCTTAAAAACATTTTTTTTATTGTTAATTATAATTATCAGATATAAGTTACACCTTATATTAATAGAAAAAGATAGACTGTTTTGTTTCCATATTTTTATGTTTGGTTGGGATTAAAGATTTTAAAGATATTTGAATTTTTGTATTTTTGTAACAACTAGCCCCGCTTTTCCCTACTAGATATTATATAACCACATATGTAGTATAATGAATTTAATTGCAAATTATCTAATTGTAATAATTCGCAGGTTTCAGGTTCGAGATGTATTGTAGGTATTTCATGTTGTTTATTGACCTTATCTTTTTTAGGACGTTTTATAAAGTCAGCTAATAAGTCACCATCAGTATCTATGTCATAATTGGTATTTGGTAAATCTTGCAAATATTGAGAAACAGTAATAGATTTTAAACTATATTTGAATTGCAGTACATTGGGTGTAGGAAATTTTTTTCTAATATTGGAAAATAGATTTTCAACAAAATCATTGGAAAAACGACCTCCTAACACATATAAAAAACCGCGTTCTTCAAGTAAATACTCGGTAATTTCTATATATGATTTTGTTGTTATCATGAGGCCAGTTTGTACTGGTTTGAATATTTTTTTTTCCAATTCGCATATTACAAAATAAATCTATACAAAATTCTAAAAACTGAACGGTTTTTGTATATGTTTCAATACTTTTTTCATTTGCAGGATTTTTGCCTAAAGCAAGAGCTGCGTAACGTGAAGTAATGAGACTAAACC
Organism: Wasmannia auropunctata; assembly: GCF_000956235.1. Lineage (NCBI taxonomy): Eukaryota > Metazoa > Arthropoda > Insecta > Hymenoptera > Formicidae > Wasmannia > Wasmannia auropunctata. The sequence continues at coordinate 180,299 of NW_012026836.1, forward strand.
ATTTGCTAATAATTTCAACAAATTTCGCTGATGTTGAATATTCTTCAATATTTCGCTCTTCACTTAAAAACTGTAGACCACCGTATACATCTTTACTAAACATATTCGTTGCTTTCTGTACTCTCATTTTGTTAAATTTAGTTAAAGTTATAACATCTTTATTTAATTTAGGGGCAAGTTTAATATCCAAATTTTCTTGCTCGTTTACTAGTTCTTCTAAATGTGAAAATTGAACAATACATGATGAGAGTTGATGAGATTTAGCGAAATTATCTGGTAAAGCTATAAGTTTATTATTGATGATGGCGGTTCTAAGATTTTTAATAAGATGTGGTCCATCAGCAAAAAAAATAATTTACGATTACAATCTATTGGATGAGGTATAGAGTTGTGTATTATTGAATGTTGATGTACGCCAATGTTAGAGAAAGCTCTCCACATAGCTTGATTCATACTTCCCATGTCGGATGTAACACTATGCACACGAAGACCTATGTTTTCAGCTTTTTCTATAATTTCAGTGATAATATGTTTCAAACAGGTTCCATCAAATCCGTTAGGTGTTAATTCGTAAGCTACAATTTGTTTCCATCGATAAAAGATGCCGCCAAGAAGGAATACTAAAGCATGCGTTGCTGGAACTATTTCTCCTTAAACATTGTATAAAACAGCATTATATACCAAACATGTATATTATATTTTCAAATAATATATTATAATATATAATAATGTATAATATATGATATATAATAGTAATATATAATATATAAAATGATTAAAAGAAAATTGTAAATTTAAGGAAGTATAATGTATAAAAAAATTCATTGTAATATAAATTCTAATAACTAATATTAAAGCTAAATTAATTAACTAATATTAAATTTCATTCATTATTATACAAATGTATAAAAATATATATCATGATTATGTACGTAATGGGATAAATCATTAAGGAACGTGGAAACCATAAGAATGTTTTGTTTATCTTGGTTATGCAAGATTTTCTATCAAATTTGGTTAATTTAATAACCGCTGGTTATTCCATCGAAATTGACCAATCGGATTTAATTCTGATTAATGACAGATGCAATTTATCAATTCCGATGAAATAATTACTGTTAAATTAACCACAGCAGATAGAATCAGACATTATTAGTATTTCTTCTTTGATATATGCTTGATATTTTTGTTACCATAGTTTTTTCGATATTAATAATAACAGATATTAAGATAAGCAAAATACATGAAACTTCCTGTGCAAAACGTCACAATAATAAAATTGTATAAGAGTTACCACAACTATTGGGAATAGTACAATTTCCTACAATGGAATTGGTACAAGGATCAGGTTGTTCACCAGGTACAAGAGCCATTTCGTCAACGCCAATCATGCACTAAGAGAAAAAATCATGGTTTACTATACTATAAAAGTAAACACATTGACTACAAAAAATATTTAATTTTACTATTTTTATAGTCAATACGAATATAATTTTACTAATTCTACTATGTCTCACTAGTTAAACATGTAACCCTGAAACATTGTTGGCACAATAATCATGAATAGTATTACTAACAACTATTTATTGTTTTAACTATAACAATCCGCTAATAATACCATTAACTATGTCCCTGTTATTCGAATAACAATTAAGTTTTGTTATTCAAATTTC
>NW_012026836.1:182021-182490 GCF_000956235.1 Wasmannia auropunctata
CTGTACTCGGGAAAAGTAAAATATAGACATCATTTCTTANAGTTTTTGGAACAAGCAATCCAATGGGACTAGTTAAAATTACATTATATGACAGGAAAATATAAAAAATCGAGTTTAAATCGGGAAAACGCGTGGCGTCGTAGTCATTCGCGAGACAAGTCACTACGCTGCATGTGTCGATAATATGCAGTGTGTTATACATTATGTTTCTGTCATAACAAATAAAGAATTTGTTATAAAAATACTATATTTATTATTTAGTAGCGAAAATATCAGGCGCAACGGAAAGTTTCGTGCGCTTGCACGAACATGTTCGAGTCGCGACTTTCCTCACCCGACGAATCGTCATGCGTCTTCCGAGTGAGCCACTCATTTTTCTGACTTTAAACTCAATTTTTGATGTGTTCCCGACATATGACATAATTTTAACTAGCATTATTGGTTTTCTCGTCTCAAAAACTATAAAAAA
>NW_012026836.1:188810-191034 GCF_000956235.1 Wasmannia auropunctata
CTTTATAATGATTTTTTAAAAATATAACATGATTATAATAACATGACATAATCATCAATTAATTGACGTTTTCAATTTATTTCAGAATTTGCGACAATTGCTGTCACAAAAAATATGTGATAAGCTGATTTTAGAAAAAACACATTTGCAGGAATCTGATCGAAAAAGAATCGTTAATATAATTATTGATCATTGCCTCACAGATAAAACCAGGTAATTAATGCATGATAAAAAATACTTTTTTTCAATTTGTTACTTATTAATCGTAAAATTTGTATGTGTAGTATTTCAAAAGAAGAATTCAAGTTTTGGGCATCAGAAATCGTTAATGTCTTTGAAAAGGAATCCAAAGAAACATATTATATCGAATCATCTGAGAAACGGCTGGCATCTGGAAAACTTCGACATAAATATACAAATACCAGAAAAACTTTAAAAAAATCAGGAATCTTACGTGCTGTTAATAAAAAAAGCACGCCTAAGGAAGTTTCTGCAGATATTCAAGAAAAATTACTGTTGCTTACAACAATTTTGCCACAAGATAAAGAGCTAGAATCAATGTGGAAAAGTACTTTCGAATACCGTCGAAACTTCACAACAATTGCAGAATACTATGACACTTATCCAATTCTGCAAACCCCTACAGGATGTTCACTAGTAAATTATGCGACTACTTTTCAAATTATATATATTAAGTATCTCCTTTAAAAATATGATACAAAATTATATATATTTCAGATAAGATGGGACTTTGATTGTATGCAATTAACGGATTTTAATATACTTGCCAAAAAGTGGCCCTCTTTAGCTACAAAAATTATTGATTTGGCAAAAACTCGCAATTGTTGTGAACATATAATAGATTTAGTTGGCACATTACCATCTGAAACATCAAGTTTACTCATCCTTCCATTTATGTTTCGACCATCATTCGTACCTACTGGTAATTCTAAGAAATGGAAACCTTCAAGACAAGAAATGTCAGAGTCGGTTTTTCTAAAGGTTGCTGTAAGTATATTTGCATTTTATAACTGTTGTACAACTTGTAACTGATTTCGTAAAAAATAACATTGCTTAACATTATTTATAATTAATGATTTTGGCAAGTTCAGTTCCAATTTTAAAACAAATAAATATTTGTGACTGCCATTTAAGATTGTTGTCTGTATTTATTTATTTTATTTTTTGTGTGTATGGCAGATTGCGGGAGATCTTGACGAAGCATTGACGAAGCGAAAAGAAAAATTACACGTTTATGGATTAACACTGCAACCCCAAATTGCTATTGTCGGACAATTGACAGACATCAAAGCGATATATGTCGTCGTTAATGACATTAAATATGAAACAACCACTTTGTTAAGTGCCATTGACTTTTGTTTCAAGACATTTTACGTATTGGATGCCAAATACCCGGTCGAGTCTGCACCAATCTGGTATTTCTTACAACAATATATTTACAACATCAGCTCATCCAAAAACGCCAAACAATATATCAGTGCAAATTCGCTTTGGTCCGATTTGCACATTACTAACACAGAAACGTAAAAAATTGTTGGTTTTTTTTATAAATACTCTTTTAATTTTAATTATTTCAGTTTAAGTTTAGTTTTAAGACCGAAAAATGATTAATAAATATACTACGTGCGCCGGTCACTTAGATTAAAATTGTTGATGTTTCTTTTATAATTATTTAGTAGTTTTAAGGCCGAAAAATGATTATTAAATGCCCTACGTGCGCAGATCATTTAGATTACAGGCATTTACAATTACATATGAAAGTAATTCACCGTGACACTGGCACGAAAAGTTTCTTATGCACGGAAAAATCGTGCAATCGTTTATTTTCACAACTTAATTCGTATAGAAAGCACATAAATACTGATCATTCAAAGCAAAACAAACGTGATTGTACCCCACAAATTGTAATCGATTCGAAAATAACCTCACATTTCAATGAGTATAATCTTGAAAGTAAAAAAAAATGAAATACTTCAGGAAGAAAATGTTAACTTTAACCTTCAAACCGCACACATCGGTCGAGCACCCACTAATAGAATGATGGTGCGAATTTGGATTTGACATCTTAAATTGTACATATTTCCTGAGGATAAAAACAGAAATGTTTTGAAAACCACACTTTTTTGGGGTAAAATTTTCTCACAAATCCAATGGTATTATTCAATTTAACAAGAAAAACTATTTAACAATCGAAAATTAATTA
>NW_012026836.1:191084-193188 GCF_000956235.1 Wasmannia auropunctata
GTGTGCTCTTCCGATCTGAAAAATGATTATTAAATGTCCTACGTGCGCAGATCATTTAGATTACAGGCATTTACAATTACATATGAAAGTAATTCACCGTGACACTGGCACGAAAAGTTTCTTATGCACGGAAAAATCGTGCAATTGTTTATTTTCACAACTTAATTCGTATAAAAAGCACATAAATATTGATCATTCAAAGCAAAACAAACGTGATTGTACCCCACAAATTGTAATCGATTCGAAAATAACCTCACATTTCAATGAGTATAATCTTGAAAGTAAAAAAATTGAAATACTTCAGGAAGAAAATGTTAACTTTAATCAAAAAAATTTAGCAACACAAAATCTTGAAAACGCTGCTCTCGGTGTGACTTCAAAATTCTACGCCGATAGTACACTCTCCCGAATTCAAACGCAATATGTTATAAATACTTTTAACTGTTTTTTAAATAATAGTTATGTAGACGAATTAAAAGCACTTGTTTTAGATTCTGCTTGTGAAGAAAATAAAGAAGTAATTCGGGAAAAGTTTGAAGCATTACAAAACAGTTTTCTTTCGATCGGATCAGAACATAAGAGATTTAAGAAATTAGAAATCAACGGTTGGCTTATCAAACCAGAACGTATTTTATTGGGTTGTCAAGAAGTAAAAGCTAAGCATGGTAAATTAGAAAACACGAAAGTATTTGCTGCATACATTCCTGTAAAGTCCACTTTAAAAGCATTTATTACTGCTCCGAAAGTTCTACAAACTATTTTAAACTATGTTTCATCTCTCAATGAATGTAAAGATCGAGTTGAAAATCTGATACAGACTGATTTTTGGAAAACCAAGACATCTACTTTGAATGAAATTATTTTACCTTTGTTACTTTACCAAGATGATTTTGAAACTGGTAATCCTTTGGGGTCACGCTCAGGTATCCATAAGTTGTCCGGTTTATACTTCTCGATTGCTTGTTTACCCCCCGAGTACAAATCTAAATTACAAAATATATTTTTGGCACAACTTTGTCATTCCAGTGACATTAAATCTTTCAATTCAAATGTAATATTCAAAAAATTAATTATGGATTTAAATGATTTACAGCGTGAAGGAATTGAAGTTATATTCAATGAAAAAAAAGTAAATGTTCGCTTTCAAGTGATCGCATTCATTGGAGATAATTTAGGATTAAACTGCGCCTTTGGATTCATAGAAAGTTTTAATACTGGGTATTCGTGCAGATTTTGTAAAATATCAAGTACAGCACGCAAATCTCTGTGTATTGTAGACGAATCAATAGTACGAACAGAGCAAATATATAAAGTAGATGTCGATAAGTGTCTGTATAAAGAAAGTGGGATAAAAAAAACAAGCGTTTGGAATGATTTAATCGGATTTCATATCATAAATAATCCGTGTGTCGATATAATGCATGATCTGTTGGAAGGAGTCTGTAAAGATGAAATGATGCTAATTTTACGTTACATGATTTTTAAGAAAAAGTATTTTAGTTTACGTACATTAAATAATAGAATAAAATATTTTGATTTTGGAAATGGGAACTGTACGCCACCGTTGATAACTTTCCACGAATTAAAAACGTCTAATTTAAAAATGTCAGCGTCGGAATCAAAATTTTTCTTTCTTAATGCACCCTTAATTTTTGGAGACTTAATTTTAGAAAAAACTAATGATTACTGGAAAATGTATATATTATTACGACAAATTTTATGCTTATGTTTAAAACCATTCACCACTTTTAACACACCGGACACTTTAACAAATCTAATAGAAGAACATCACAGGCTTTTTATAAAACTTTGCGGTGATTGTTTGAAACCAAAACATCATCACATGTTGCATTATCCACAAATCATCCAAAAAATTGGACCACTTCGTCAAGTTTGGGCAATGCGATATGAAGCAAAACATCGCGTATTTAAAAAAATTGCAAACGCTTCAAGTAACCGCATAAATATTTGTTATTCATTAGCCATGAAGCATCAATTAATATTCGCTGATAAGTTATTGGAAAATTCATTTTTCTTCGATGACATAACTTTTAAAACATGTACAAAGCATACAGCACTACCGATCGCTGCAGAACTTCAATTA
>NW_012026836.1:194898-195436 GCF_000956235.1 Wasmannia auropunctata
TGTCTCATTTTAAGCATACAAGCATATAAAGTAACGTTGCATCACCAGATTTTAATTCTAACGCTCTCTACAATTACAAATTACAATAATGATTAATATTATACGGTAATCATGATAATTTGCGAGATCATTTTCATAATTTTTACAAAATATATCTCATTATTTGAATTGCAAATTAATATCCGTATTATTTACAAAATATTTACAATTTTAATTACTCGATTCGCTCCTCTGCTAAAAGATTAATTTTAGTAAAATTCTTAAAATAGTAGAATGTATAATGTGCTTTACTCATCTCTACATCCTTTATGTATCTTATAGTTGTTCAATTTAGTCTAATTGATGTTAAATAAAAGTCTTTATTTTATCATTTATGTAGTACATATATATATTGCGACCGCACGCGTAGGTGCGAGGCAATCTTGTCGGGAGTTCGCACGTCCGGGTCGAGCAGAGTTTCGCGTCCCGATCGGAGATACAAATAATTCAGACGTTACCGTAACCGTCTCCGCGGATGTAAGCGGAATTTGGGCGCCAG
>NW_012026836.1:195486-196305 GCF_000956235.1 Wasmannia auropunctata
TGTGCCGCCGCTAGGCGCCGCAGGCGCCACGACAAATCTCGTAATGAAGAAACACCCACGCCCGCTATATCTATGGCTCCGTGGGAGGTCCTCAGCCTGTTCCTCGCTTCAGGATAATGCGAGCTTACCTCGTAGGCCGTTATCCTGAAGCATTTTGAGATACCTGTACCCTCGACAGAGCGAGCTCGGCTCTTTGAGATCGGAAGGAAGCGGGAGTCCCGGCCTTTCGATCCAAAGCTTCCGCTAGGGCCTCAGGCCTCTGCCTCCTTGCAGTGTTGTTAGTCGGGCCGGGTTTTTCGCGCATGCGCGTCAATTGTAGCCTCAGTAAAGTACCCGTCACTAGAGACAAGAGATTTATTAGTCGCCCTTTAATCGCCTACACAATTTTTTAAAAATTTTATAAATTGCGGTATATTTAATATATTATATATACATTATCTAATTATAAAAATCTTAAAAATTTATCTGCCACAAAACATCCGCTGAAAAACAAGAGGGAGATAAGGATCAACGTACAAAATAAAATACATACTTTTGAACTAAAATAAAATAATTTATTTGGCAGAATCTCATAGAATACCAACATTTGTTGCTAATCCTAGTAAAAATAAAAATCAAAAATTAAAATTATAAAATAAATAATTTAATTTAAAATAAAAATCGGAAATTTTTTACTAGGAAGGGGTAAGGGAAAACTGCCAAAAACCTTACCAGTATTCATAAAATAAAAATACATTTTGTTACAATTTGTTACAAAGTAATATATTTCATTTAAGTTAAATTTAATTAAATTAAAAACAGAAATTCAATACATTTTTT
>NW_012026836.1:196355-196811 GCF_000956235.1 Wasmannia auropunctata
ATTCCGTTTCTTATTTTTTACATCTGTTACTATAGAAAAAATTCGTTCGGCCTCGGCATTTGAATGAGGAAAAGAAAGAACTACTTCAACTAATAATTTTAATTCTGTAAAAATTTTTTCATCATTAAAATCTTCGTAATCTACTATTTTGCTCCACATTATATCAATATCTAAAGACGCTAATTCTTTTTTTTGTTCATTATCGAAAACGGAAGGTAAAATTCCCCATTCATAATCTAATTTAGCAATGTTTATATTTTCTACAATTTTAGCAATATAAGATAAATCTTTAATTTTTAATCTACTTTCATCATAAAGAGCAATTTTTGGTTCCAAAAATGATAATTGTTCAAAAAGAGGATCCTTGTACGGTAAACGTTTGAGCATTTCTTGAACTGCCGTTTTATAAAAATTTAAGCATGCTGATTTAACTTGATATCTATATTCCAAAGATAA
>NW_012026836.1:196861-201831 GCF_000956235.1 Wasmannia auropunctata
TTAGAGTCCTAGATTATCAGAGAAGCGCGACCGGTGTTACGAGTTCTGATTGGACTTGCAAATGGCCAATCATAAGATTGATTTATTGGTATTATAAATGGCTGTCGAATAAATCAATCTTATGATTGGCCATTCGACGCCATTTTTAATATTTTCTAGTACTTTTGCGATACTGCCATAAGCCGGTCGCGCTTCTCTGATAATCTAGGACTCTAGCTGAGCTCTGCCGGCGGCAGATCGTTTCCAGCAGTTCGAAAGTTAAGATGACAAGTGGCATAACTCCGCGAAGTAACTCCATGAGGTAGAGAATAAGTTTTTTTTTTTTTTTCGTTCAGCTACCTCGGCAGATATCCGAGCTTTGATTTTTGTAATTCAAACTGTTTCTTTGTATTTTCTCCGTTTGATTTCACGCTTATTTCTATTAGTGCTAATTTTCAACGAAAGTACTTATAATAAAAAAAGGTTATAATACAACCGAACACGCGTTTGCCTGATTTTAGCCTTTGCCAACAAAGAGATATCGAAGAAATGATACGACACGACGATTATATGGAGGTAGAAGTAGCGCATGAGAAAGATGATCAAGAAATGATGGATATAGATGAGTTTTCAAACGACTCAAGTAACGATAGTGGTGTGGACAACAAAGAAATAGAAGTTATTATACATAAAATATTAAAATATAATATATTGGACCCAAATGAAATTGATAATCTGCATAATGATGTAATGTACAACCTTGAGTTCTATTATATAAACAAAGAAGATGAAAGTCCAAAAAGATGGTTACACTCCTCATGCACCATTAGAGAGGAAGATCTAGTCTCGTATCTTCGTTTCTATCCTCGTCTGCGAAGACTTCGTATCACGTTTATATTCTACGGTGTTATTTATTACTGGGAAAGCAACTGTCCATTGCATCAAATAACCACGTAACATGTGTCCTATTTGTACAAAGTGAATTGCTGTGAAAGTGTTGGAAAAAATAATTATCGAATGTTCTATCTACGGCATATGTAAACGCGTGTTCTTTATCACAATCGTTTGCGAATCTTTTCTGTATCCAGTGATTATAATAAAAGTTTAGGTTCGTCAATCCGTAGTTTGATTTCGTCCTATTGCCCTCATATTCTATCAGATTATGGACCCAGGCATCCGCGAGTGACGAAAAACGGAACGTAAAGCCAAACGCGAACCGAGACTCTTTGTTCGAGAAACGTCTATAAACGGAAGACATTTTTCACGTTTCGGTTATCGGACATTACTTGTGACGAACGGTCGTCAGTGGACCTAAGCTAACGCCGATATAAATTAGCGTGCAACGCGTTACGCCACTTCCTTTTTCGCCGCATGACACATAGAAGAAGAAGAATCTTTATTACTTCTAGCTTTTACAGAAGCCATAGAAGGGACTTGGTTTACAATTTACTTATCCACATTCATTCATCCATTCCTTCTATTTTGGCCATTAAAAATCTAAATCATTCACCTACCAAATCCATCATCGTGCTAATACTAGCTTTCCTATTTCTATCCTTATTTGTTCTATATTTTCAAAATTTCCTACCTTAGCCAACTAAGCCCTTGTCCCCTCCAGCGTTCCTTAGCCAACGAAGGGACTTCGAACTCCTTTCTATCCGTTTATCTCCTCACTATTTTATTTTATCTTACATCATCCTTTCCATTTTAAATACTTTCTGTACTTACTCTGTTACATTTCACATTTATATTTACATTTCTCAATTTTCATTCCTATATTTTACATTATACACATCAAACTTCTATTCTACTACAAAATCTTTGCTTTTAAATATTTTTCTACACCTATTCTATTACATTAAACATTTACATTTCTCAATTTCGTTATCATTTCTATATTTTACATTATACACATCCACTTCTAATTCACTATTCTATTACCAATTATTTAATTTATTTCTTTCCTTTAATTCATTTCCCGCGACTGAAGCCCAACTAACCTCTGATTCTAAACATAACTATTTTCTTCACTATCCTCCTGGCCTCCTTTCCTGTTTCCTTATTCTCTTGCTCTTCGGAATCTTCCTACTCTTTTCCTCTTTTTATTCCTCCCGTGTTGTCTTCTCTCTTCTCCTCTCTGCTTTTTTCCTTCCCTTTCCTTCTTTCTGCTCTTTTTCTTCCTCTTCCGTTTCCTTTTGCTCCACTTCTTCTCCTAATTTCTTATCCTTGTGGTTTTTTACTTCCAGATTCCATCCTCTATTGTCAGCATTGTTCCTGTCTCCACATTCTTCTTGTTCTTCCTCTTCTCCTATTGCAACGCTTAAACTATTCCTTTACATATATATATTTTCTTCCTACTCTGTCCTACGAGTACCTTTCTACTTTACCTACGCTACCTATGTTTTCCGCCTTTTCGCCGCTCTAACCTCTGCTACTGCCTCCTTTTACATTCCAAAATCCTATCTTTTACTTTATCTATTTCCTTTTCTCTATTTCCATAGCTTTACAATTAATTACATCTCTATATACTGTTCTATGTTTCCTGCTTCTCTTAATTATCCACGCCACCAATACTTCCCGCCTTTTCGCCGCTCTAACCTCTACTACCTTCCTCCTTTTACATTCCAAAATCCTATCTTTTACTTTATCTATTTCCTTTTCTCTATTTCCATAGCTTTACAATTAATTACATCTCTATATACTGTTCTATGTTTCCTGCTTCTCTTAATTATCCACGTCACCAATACTTCCCGCCTTTTCGCCGCTCTAACCTCTACTACCTTCCTCCTTTTACATTCCATAATCCTATCTTTTACTTTACCTAATTTTCTTCCTTCTATTTTCATATCTTTACAATTTATTACATCTCTATACTGTCTTACCTTTACTGTCTTTCTTACTTATCCACGCAATCAACACTTCCCGCCTTTTCGCTGCTTTAACCTCTACTACCTATCTACTTTTACATCCCCGAATTCTTACTTTTCTACTTTATCCATTCCTTTACCTCCATTTTCCCTGCCTCTACACCCTTCAACTTGTCCGTCTTACCTTTTCCTATCAGGAGACGCGGTAGCGGCTCCCGCCAAGTATATTTTTTCGTTACATGATGGTCATACAGAGCTACAGTGTATCCTTTACCGGACGGATAACGTTTCTGCAGGAATAAATTATTATATCTTTTGTTGTATCTCTCGGTGCATTAAGGAATAATTTTGGGGATCGGTCCGCCTGAGATAGGAACCCACGAGGATACGCGGAGTAGGAGCGAGGACACAATCACTTGACGCTGTTTTACGGTTAATTAACTTTATTTCCCCTTTTTGGGTACAAATAGTTCCCCGATAATATTATAACTATGTTTCCGTTTCAACACTAAGGTCGTGACTACGTATATGTTCACGTTCGCGTCGCGGCTGTCCTGCCGGCACCCGGTGTCGTGCAACTTGATCGCGGCGCGTAACGTCGGTTTTACTCTCTCAATCGAACTCTCTCGGGCGCATGATTAGGCAGCCCCTTATGTAGGATTTTCTCGGTATCTTATTTCACCTCGCGATGGTCCGCGATCGGACCATATTTGGGCATGGGAAGTAAGGTGTCGTCTTACCACGCGACCTTGATTTGCGTTCGCTCGCGAGGAATTCGCGAGCTTGCATTCTTGCATTTCCGCTCGCTGCTGTGCATGCGTTGCCGAAATGCAAAATTTATCGCGCGATAGCCTTTGGGCTATAACACTTTTAATTATATGAATATTATCGGTAAATGCCTATTTCGTGAAAAAATCTATATTTTTCCAATCATAATGCTGTAATAACGATGTCCATAAGTGCATTTCATGCATAAGCGCATAAAGTGTATGCATTTTTTTGCCCGATTTTGTCATTCAGATTCGTCGTCGTCGTCGTCGTAAAATTTTTCAATCTTGTCCCTTTTCGTCTATAATTTATATAATTTTATTTAATTTTGCTGCCTTTGTTGTCGCCTTGTTGTCTTTTTCTTCGCTAAATTTTTGTAAAATTTCAATGTTGTATGGTCTCTTTGGTCTGCTATATCATCGTCGTCATCTTCTTTGTCGCAAAATTTCACTCTTGTCCCACGTCTCTCTCCTGGCTTTCTCGTTTCTCTCACGACTTTCTCGTCTGATTCTCTACTCTCTCGTCTCTCTCACAACTCTCTGTGGTCACCGTCGATGAAGTGAGTGTTTACGTATTCGCCATTGAGGAACTAGGTGTCTGATGATGTCTAGGTCTTCGCCGTCGAGGAAGTGAGTGTCTAAGTGTTCGCCGTCGAGGAACTAAGTGTTTTAGGTGTTGTCTTCGCCGTCGATGAAGTAAACGTCTAAGAGTTGTTTAGGTCTTTGCTGTCGAGGAAGTGAGTGTCTACGTATTCGCCGTCGACAACTAAGTGTCTACGTGTCATCTAGATCTTCGCCGTCGAGGAAGTGAATATCTACGTGGTCGTCGTCGAGGATTTAAGTGTCTAGGTGACGTCTAGGTCTTTGCCGTTGAGGAAGTGAATATCTACGTGTTCGTCGTCGAGGAACTAAGTGTTTAAGTGTCGTCTAAATCTTCGCCGTCGAGGAAGTGAATATCTACGTAGTCGCCGTCGAGAAAATGAATGTCTACGTGGTTACCGTCGAGGAATTAAGTATCTAGGTGACGTCTAGGTCTTCCCCGTCGAGGAAGTAAATGTCTACGTGTTCGTCGTCGAGGAACTAAGTATCTACGCGTCTTCTAGATCTTCACCATCGAGAAAATGAATGTTTACATGGTCGCCATCGAAAAAATGTGTGTCTATGAGTTTACCGTCGAGAAACTAAGTGTCTACGTATTGTTTAGATCTTTGCCATCGAGGAAGTAAATGTCTATGTAGTCGCCGTCGAAGAATTAAGTGTCTTCTAGGTCTCGCCTCACTCTCGCCTTTCTCGTCTCTTTTACAGCTCTCTCGTCTCTTTAACAATTTTCTCGTCTTTCTCAGAACCCTCATCTCTC
>NW_012026836.1:201881-204774 GCF_000956235.1 Wasmannia auropunctata
TAAGCCTTAACGGCATTAAGTATAAAAAAGGCATTACTATTGCTTTTGAATATAACGTTGATCCCAGTTTTGGACAAATTGAAAATATTTTTATTCAGCGTAAATTACAAACAAAAATAAAGAATTGCAATTTTATACTTGTAGTTAGAGTTTTCGAAATTTGTCATTTTGATGAATTTTTACAATCGTATGCGGTTAAAGAAACTGATACTTTCAAGATTATACCATTTCAGTGCGTTAAAAACGATGATACTTTTATTTCTGTAAAAGTGCCCAATGGCAATTTATACATACCATCCCATTAATAAAATTATGATATTATGGTTAGTATGTATATATCTTATATAGTTTATATACATGTATTGTATGAATAAATGTTTGAATCAAATATACTTGTAAATTAATTTTTATCTATAATATTTTATAATTATATTTCAGGAAATTATTATACTACTTTTATTATATTATAATTATTATACTATAATGTATAATAAGTAAAATTAACTACAGTCTTATTTGACAGAACAATATAACTTGGACGTAATAAATATGTAAAATAGTCAATTGTACTATTAAAAATAGTCATACCTTTTATTATACTATAATGTATAATAAGTAAAATTAACTACAGTTTTATTTGACAGAACAATATAACTTGGACGTAATAAATATGTGAAATAGTCAATTGTACTATTAAAAATAGTCATATCTTGAAACTATCATACAGTTTTGATCGTAAATACTACTATTTAATTTGTTGATTTAACTATCTGTATACATAGTATATTAAATAATGTTGCGTTGACTATGTCGAAATAGTAATTCGGTGACTACTTTATATAGTAAAAGTATCAATTACTTTTTACCACTTATCACATTGTTACTTTTACTATAACTTTCCGTAGTCACTTTAAACCACTATTTTTTATAGTCAATATCACCATTTTTTTCTCTCCGTGTGCAATCACATTGCCTCTGATCTTCAAATTGTTGTACTTTATTCTTCATGGCATTAAAAATATTATTTAATATTCCAGGAGTGAAGTCGATACCTTCAAGACTCTGTCTTAGAGAACGTGTTGATGGTAAGGGAATTTTTTGTTTAATGAGCTCATTATAGCCGCTATTAGTACAAGAAAATTTTATTTGAAGAGCTTTTTTAATGGTTTCTTTAGACCAAGAGGACACACATCTTTTGCTAGATTGTGATTGTAATTGTAGCCACTGAATTTGATCGTTGTTGAAACCTGTTTTCAGTAATTCTTTTGATTGTAATACACTTTTTTCAATTCGTATTCTTTTCATACTAAGTCTTTTTATACGCTTCACAAGAGTCTTATTTGATCTGTCAACTGTACAAAGAATTTTATTGGCTTTCTCTAATCTTTCTTGTAAGTTATTTACTTCTGCGTCTTTATTTTGAAGTTTTTGTTTCAATGTTTTTATTTCTGCAAGAGCATACTCCAATGATGATATATTGGATGTTGGAGATGTTACTGCAAATATATATGTTTATGCTATCATTGATATTTACATTATTCTCAGATAATGATAACAAATATCAAAAGTTATATTGACTAATTAGATAATACAGAATTGTCTATAAATATTACACATAAATTACTATTACCTTCAGGATGCTCATTGAGATGCTCAGGTAAAATTGGCACTAATGACTCATCAATATTTGCAACTGTTATATTGGATGTTGGGGATGTTGCTACAAATATATATGTTTATGCTATCATTGCAGATATTTACATTATTTTCAGATGATGATAATAAGTATCAAAAGTTATATTGATTAATTAGATAATACAGAATTGTCTATAAATAATACACATAAATTACTATTACCTTCAGGATGCTTAACAGGATATTCAAGTAAAATTGTTGGCACTGCCTGTATCTTCAATTTTTTTTTCCCATCCTGTCGAGTTTTCTCCCACATTTCTTTACTGAAATGGACCTACAAATATAAGCAAATAAAAAACATATTTTGTAATTATTATATATTTAATATATTTCATATAATTATATGTATACTTACTTCACAAACAGCTGAATATTGTTTGGGTTCCCAGTTTTTTCTCCCAATATTTTCTAACCATATTCTTTTCATTGTTGGGTCCACTGGAAAGCGCTTCATATAATATCCTTCTTCGCTCCTATTGTTGCATCCCAAAATACAACAACCCGTCATTTTCTACATTATTTATTATGAAGGAATTATTATAATACTAGCTTTATTTTCTTACAGATAATTGTTTCTCCTTTAATAACATTCAATTATGTACAATTTATTAATACTATATTTAACATGACAGAATATTTAACAATAATAAAACATTAATATAAGATACTTACTGTTTTATATACGTGCCGATGAACGGTATCAATTGTACTTGTTGACACTTGATGACACTTAAGAGTCACGTGAGTCACGTGAGATGTCCACCATTTTCTATCCAACTAGAAAGCTGGCCAGTCTCTTATTATAGTGTCTCTAGGCCCGCGCGCCGAGCCCGCGCGCGCCCGCCACGTGACAAGAGTGGTGCGCGGCGCCGCCGCTAGGCGCCGCAGGCGCCACGACAAATCTCGTAATGAAGAAACACCCACGCCCGCTATATCTATGGCTCCGTGGGAGGTCCTCAGCCTGTTCCTTGCTTCAGGATAATGCGAGCTTACTTTGTAGGCCGTTATCCTGAAGCATTTTGAGATCCTTGTACCCTTGACAGAGCGAGCTCGGCTCTTTGCGATCGGAAGGAAGCGGGAGTCCCGGCCTTTCGATCCAAAGCTTCCGCTAGGGCCTCTGCCTCCTTTCCTCTGCCCACCCGGGCGAAATTCGCGCCGCCAGTGAAGGACGACCACCACCATCCCGCGGGCAAGAAAA
>NW_012026836.1:204824-205961 GCF_000956235.1 Wasmannia auropunctata
TAATTTAATAAATTAAAAATATAATATTAACAAAAGAAGTGAAATGAAAATATTATTTCGAGTATATTAATTGTAATTGAATTAAAAACTAAAAAAAATAATATACCTCGAAAAAAACTATTGTATCAAATTAAATTAACAGAATTCAAATTGTATTAACGTATACATGATTTTTAAAAAATTTAATTTAATAAATTAAAAATATAATATTATCAAGAAGAAGTAAAATCAAAATATTATTTCAAGTATATTTATTGTAATTGAATTAAAAATTAAAAAAAATAATATACCTCGAAAAAAATATTGTATCAAATTAAACAAATAAAATCCATGTTGTATTATTTTCAATGTATACGTAAAAAATAAAAACAAGAAATGCAATAAATAGCGTAATGAGGACCGCAGAAATTAAAAAGGAGTTTCGATAACTAGTAGCAAATTACGTAAAATTACAGAAAAATCAAAGATAGGAAGAAATCTCCTGCAGCAGCATACTTGACGTACCCGTTTTTTATATACATTATAATATTATAATATAAATACATATATGTTATATATATATATTTTTTTTTATTGCTAGAGCAGCACGTGTCATATGCTTGACTCGTTGATATAAGTATCATCCGTATCATAGAATAGTTGATAAAAGTAATTGAAATTAATTTAAATATACTAAGTTTGCAATATAAATTCTACTTATAAACTTTTTATAACAATAATGTTATAAACTAAAGGTGCAGTAGAAAGAATCAGCGTAAAATCTTTCCGTTACAAATACCGATTGAATGGTGTAATAATAACGCGCAATGTTCAATCATATGATCGTTGTATTAATACGATTTAGCAACGAAAATTAATAATTCGATTAAAAAAAGACTCGCGGAAAATAGAATAGAATTAAATCGGACGTTCAACCAAAAAGATCGTACACTCGAGGAATGAAGAGATTATTTATTAAATTAACGAGTCCGAATTCATTTACGTACTTACACACTACAAAAGACAATAATATTATGTTAAATAATAACTTGTGATATTATTGTAACAAAATTCAAATTATTATAAAACTAGAATTCGTAATGTAATTCTGTAATAAAATTTACATAGAGATATTATAAGAAGCACCAAGATAACCAT
>NW_012026836.1:206011-208840 GCF_000956235.1 Wasmannia auropunctata
TTATAGAGTTTCATTTTGATGTTTCGGATTTTCATTTTCTTTATTTTACGACTAACTTCATGCAACTAACTTGATACAAAATAAATTAATTTGTTTCTATTCGTTGTTACTTTTTATTAATAAGAAGTATATTCTTAGAGTACTGACTGTATTTTGTCATTAATCCAGTATTGTTAAAAAGTAAATACTATTTCACATATAAATATAAATATCATTGTGCTTACAATTAGTAAATTCTTCTAAAGTACTTTAAATTGAACAAAGTTATATTTCTTTGTTACGTATATGTATAACTTATAATAGTTATTTAAAATAGTTATTTAAATAACTTAAAGTACTTTAAATTGAACAAAGTTATATTTTTTTGTAACTGATATTGATAGCAACTAAACTGTAAAAAATGGTTATGGTCGACGCGGGGGCAGATCACCCCTCCTTATCCGGCTGCGGCATTTGGAAAATCCATGCTTCTCACATGGACAGCTGTATGTGGCCTGCTCACCCGTCGGAAAACCTTTTGATTTATTCGTGTACGCACCAGATGGAAAAACAAAAAAATATTGTGTATCCAAAAGCACTTCAATAAACGGAATTAAAACACAAGTACTTTCTTTCCTTTAAGTAGCATTGCAACGCATGCCGGGTAACCGCTAGTATTTAATATATTTCGTTTATCATTTACGTTTAAATTACTAATATCTTGTAACGAATCTGTAGTCATAAAATTTCGAGCTAATTGATATATTAATTGTTTACTACTTTCAAATAATTTGTGAACTAAAATTTTACGAGATTGAAATAAGGCATTGAAGCTATTAAAGAAATGTAAAACGTATTGTAAAAACAAAAAATAAGCTTTAGTTGTATTACTATTTAATTCAGATAAAATATCTTCCGCAGATTTTAATTTGTCTTCAACTACAGCTAAAATAAAAAAATTTTTTAAAACGTCCCAATTATCAAGAATTCGAACAACACACTTATGTAAAATGAGCCATCTAGTATTGGATAATTTTAATAACTTATTCCTTTCCACATTGAAGAATTCTTGGAATTCTCGTAAAATTGCACATCTTTTCGCACTGCCGGAAATGTAAGAGGAAATACTTCTAATTAAATGCTCACAAGATGAAGGCAATTTTTCGCAAGCTTTACTGGCTACAATCGCGGAGGAATGGCAAATACAATTCAACGTTACTAATCGCGGTACTTCTAATTTTAAATGTGACATAAAAGAATTATTGCATCCAATCATAACTGATGCATTATCACTTGCCATTCCGACAATATTTTTGATTGGAATTTGTTTTTCGTCTAAAAGATTTTTAAAAGCTTCAAAAAGTTTAATCGCGGAACAATCTTTGGCATCTAAAGATATTAATTCTAATAATTGTGTTACAACTTTTTTATTTACTGGACAAACATATTTAACAAGAACGCACATTAATTTTGTATCAGAAATATCAGTACTTTCATCGATTAAAATTGAAAATTTACAAGACTTTAAATTATCACTTATTTCTTCAACTTCGCGTTTTGCAACAATATCTTTAACTATATTTGTACATTTAAGTCGGCCTAATGCAACATCTTGTACAACTTTAGGATCTTTGCAAATATCCTTCATTAGTGGAATTAAGTGATCTACGGAGCAAAAAGCAATATTATGTTCAGCAAAAAATACAGATAATTTAATTTCGGCTCGTTTGACTTTATCTTTATGTGTTAAATTTGTTAAATTATTATCGTTATCATTAATCGGATTATTTGAAACTACATTTTCGATATGTTTGACCGTCTGTGAGTGTTTAATTAAATCAGTTTTACAACATCTGATGACCTTATTGCATGCAGTACACATTGCTTTATTTTCTTGATGGTAAGGAGCCAACCATCCTTTAAAAATATTTTCATCTAGCCATGACGATTGAAATTGTCTAATCCTACGTTTCTTAATTGCTCCTTTTTCTGAATTTAAATCCGAATCCATAATAAAAAGCGGCGTCTACAATGAAATTTAAGACTTAAGAAAGATTTAAGAAAATTGATCAATCATAATCGATTATTCTTCTTCCGTGAGATGAATAATCGATTATGATTGAACAACTTTCTTAAATCTTAAGTCTTAAATATTATTGTAGACAACGCTTAAAATAAATAAAGTATACTTACCTTATCTTAACCTAGCCTGTCCCAGTCATCACACATCGGCCCGCCAAAACTTATGCGCCCATTTCTCCTGCACGCTACACCGCTGTTTCTGCTGCGTCATTGACGCGCATGCGCGAAAAACCCGGCCCGACTAACAACACTGCCTCCTTGTCCTCTGCCCACCCGGGCGAAATTCGCGCCGCCGTTGAAGGACGACCACCATCATCCCGCGGGCAAGGAAACGGGGACCGGACCGTCCCCCGGCCGCAGGGGCGCCCGTCGCCACTCTACCCAGGAGCCTTCCTCCGTCGACCCCCGAGCCGGATCTGCCGTGGAGGCTGGGACCTGAACGTCCCCCAGCCGCAAGGGCGCCCGTCGCTCGACACAGGAGCCCTCCTCCGTCGGCCCCCGAGATCTGCGAAGGACGACGTTTGGATCCGGGGGTGTCGTTCTTGCCGTGGAGACTTATCCTGGTGGACCTGCCAGACGAGAGGGTGACAAGGTGGAGGTTGGCGGACTCACGACCTCGGCCGGTCACCACCCAAGTCTCGCGCTCCACGCAGACGGCCGTCGGCTGCGCCCAGTCTCGTTCCTCACCGGCGCCTCTGAGCCCGCTGCCAACAACGCCGCAGAAGCCACGAACGCCAGGTCGACCGCGGAGTCCTTTCCGGAGACAGC
>NW_012026836.1:208890-209450 GCF_000956235.1 Wasmannia auropunctata
AAAGAGAGAGAGAGACTGAGACAGAAGTATTTTAAGAATTGTTTTATTGAGTGAGATCTATTGTCTCGACGGGGCCGGTCGCGGACGGCCTTGGACGGCGCGCGTACACCCTTAGGGGCGCAGGGATCGTTCGCTTTCGCGATGGGGCCTGGACGGACGGAGCGACCGCGGCGATAGGTCGCGTCGGGGCCGCTTTGGGCGCTGGTTTCGCCGGGGGTGGCCTTGTGACCGGCCGACGAGGCCGAGGAACTCGGGTCCTCTCGAGAGGAGGAGCGTTCCTCCGACGGAGGGTTACCCGGCGCTCCGGAGGGACTATTTCGTCCGAAAGGATGGTCGGCTCCACCTTTGAGGTGCTAGGGCGGGCGACGTCGAACACCCGCGGGTCGAACTGTCGCGGTTTAAAGAGCTCCCTCGCGAGCTTCCTCATCCCGGCTGCTCGACCCGCCCTTTTGCCCCGGTGTCCCATTTCGCAGTTCCTGCAGTAATCCCATGGTTAGTGCGGGCTCCTTCACGTTGGATAACGGGAGGGACTCAGAATAACGATGGTGTTGGTGTTCCGA
>NW_012026836.1:209500-214654 GCF_000956235.1 Wasmannia auropunctata
TCTTCAGGCTCGGCTGAGAGAGCTCTTCGGCGAGGACGAGGAGAACTTCCCCCCGGAGGAGTAGATGACCTCAACCGGCGACAGCCTTCGCACCTTTCGGCGCGGACACCTTCGGGTGCCACCCGATCTACTTCCTACCTCCTCCTGAAGTCAATCCATCTCAACCAAGTATCTACACTGACATTCCTACCCTTGTAAATATATCCTGAAAATATATTCCAAGCTGTTATTCGTATCCGGAGTCATTTGTGGATTACATAATTACCCTTCATTGCGCTCCTTCTCCTGATCTATCACTACCTACGTCCACAAACCAAAACATCACTTTTTACTTCATTACTCTTATATAATATCAAGAACTGGACCACTTATATATTTATCTTGCATGCGTTTCGAATCAAAACATAAAGATCTAAAAAGAAATGCAAATAATGTGCAGAGCAGGAAGAATTTACCATTAACATTAGCTAAAAAAACTCAATTAAACTTTCTTTATAGATGTATGTCAAAAGTAGGTATATCAGACAAAATAAAAGTTGGAAAAATATTAGATATAAATGCAAAGTGTGCAATGCTTTATTTACCTTTTAATTTAAATGATTATTACGAAATATACTGGTTTGAGAAAAATGGAATAAGATTCAATAAAAATAATGTAATATTTTTCGATATTAAAAATAATGTTCCTATATTTTTTAAAATTATTAAAATTTTCCATAATTCTAAAAATGAGTTTGAGTGGATTTTTATATGTCAAGAATTGATAGTTGTTGAGTACAATTTACACTATAAAGCCTATGTTGTTGAAACCTCAAATAATCACATATTTTTTTCTTTGTTCGAAATAGAGGCTTGTCTTCCATTAAATACTTATATGTTACAAGATGGCAAAACATATATAAATATTCTAACAAAATAATTTCTTTTTCGTTTTTAAATAAAATGGAGCAATTTTTTCCCACAAAACAGACAAATAAATATGTATTAAATAAATAACTATATATTTCCACATTTTTCTAAATATTTTAAACGTAAATAAAGGTTTTTACCTCAATTTAATTTTCTACCAAATAATAATGTTTAACTTGTTATATTGAATGAAAAAGAGAAACATTGTTTTATATAAGAATTATTTACTTTAATTTTCTAAAAAACATGTACATATGCTTATATTACTCCGTTCAACGAGAGAATAACTATTCGCATTCTGTGATGGGTAGAAGAGACCTGCGCGAAACGGATAAGTTTGCCCGATCCATGATTATTTTTTCTCTAGAAATGAAGTATATGTATGCTTACGATATTGTTCTTTAAATTTATATAAACATAAATTTATAATAAAATTTCGAAGTTCGTCTTATTATTTCTGAAAATTACGTCTTATCCTTTCAATTTTTTGATTCCCTTCAAATATACTGCAGTATTCCTATGTATTCCAATTAAAATCTTTTGTCAAATTCTGCTTTAAAATTTAGGATAAAAAAACAAAATTTAATTTGTGTGTATTTGTTTTACGAATTATAAAATGTATGTTTTTGCAGTACAATCATCAGGTATATTAAACGTATTCCCATATTTTTAAATTGAAAAGTTTTATATAAAATTCTGTTGTATTGTTAAGGATTAAAAAACAAAATTAAAACTCGGATATTAATTTCATATAATAATAGATTTAATGCTTCTATATTCTTTTTATTGTTCAATTTTTTCTAATATTTTAAATTATTGTATAAAAAATAACTAAATAATACAGAACAATATAGAAATATACGTATCAATCGAACAATGAAATTAATATCCGATTTTTAATTTTGTTGTGTTTTTTAATTCTTAAAACAATCAGTCAGAATTGGATACAAAATTTTTCAATTTAAAAATATGGGAATACATTTAATACACCTTATTAATTCTGAAACTAATATAATTGTTCTACAAGTATATAAATTTCTTGATCTAAGAATAACATTCTTCGATAAGAATAATGCAATAAATTGATTCGAGATTTAATATTACTAAACAAAAACGAATATTGTTGAAATAAGTTTAACGTATGTTTGACACTTGTTCTACAAGTATATAAATTTCTTGATCCAAGAATAACATTCTTCGATAAGAATAATGCAATAAATTGAATCGAGATTTAATTTATTTAATGAAAACGTTCATATTGTTGAAATAAGTTTAACATATGTTTGACACTTGTTCTACAAATATATAAATTTCTTGATCCAAGAATAACATTCTTCGATAATAATAATGCAATAAATTTATTCGAGATTTAATATTATTGAACGAAAATGTTCATATTGTTCAAATAAGTTTAATGTATGTTTGACACAATAAAGGTAGAGTAAAAATAACACTTCTATCTTCATCATATAATTTGTGTAATTGTCAAAAGAAAACGTTATTATTATCAAAGTAATCATATTGTACTTTTCAAATGACTAGTATAATATTAAAATGAAAATATTATATTGTTGAAATTTAAGATTATCAAATTCTTTAAAGAAAATTTTATATTGTTGCTTATATAAAAAACAATGATTGCGTCAAATGGCAGATATTAGTTTCAAATTGATAATAATGTTTTTTCTGTGCAGGCTCAGGAGAGAGAGAGCGGAACGGGTAGTAAGAGAAATTACTCGTGAACTTTTAGTGTAATTATAAATGCCATTTATTCAATGTTAAACTATTAAACGGTGGAGAGAACAAAACGTGTCGACAAGAATAAAAAAAGGAAATGGCGATTCTATATATAAAAAAAAAGATAAGTAAATGAACATGAAAGGCCGCAGACAAGTCGCGCCGATAATTAAACGCCGTGCTATGTTTGTGTTCGATCCAGCGCGCCGGGATAGATCGTTGGCTATCTCGCAGGGAAGTGTATTCTCGGTGTACGCGCACGAGGTAACGGCGTGGTGCGATTGCGTGCTCGTGCACGTGCGCTCGATTTTGCTGGCGCTTTAAATCCCGAGTTTAAAGATCCGGCGCGACAGGAGGATGATGGAATGCCTCGGTGAAAGCAAACAGCCCGAGACAAAAAACGCTCTATTCTGAGCCAGATGCCATCCCAGGCATGGGAGCGGACTTGCTAATCGAACACGGTTGAGAATTGTTCAACCGGGATAGAGAAACACTCTATCCCGGGGGTCCGTGGTCGAAGGATGAAGAAACTTTGTGACTCCGAGGCTGTCGGCTTCCCGAGAATCGCTCGGTCCGAGACAAAGTAACGCTTGGTCCCGGGAAGCCTAGTGCCTCGTCGTCAAGGAAATCGAAGTTTTGACTTGCCGAGAATCGCTCGGTCCGAGATCAAGTAGCGCTTGATCTCGGGGAAGTCTCGCACTCCTTCGGATATCGTGGGCTGGCCGGCACGATCAGGAATCGGTCTCGAGGGTTATTTTGCCGGCCTTTTATACCCACGGCGATGGTCACTCGGGTACCATCGTACGTGCTCGGATATTTTCGGTATAAAAATTGTAATTGTTAACAAAAACTCGAGTAATAATTTTACCGACCGCTCTTTGGCTGGCGCGCTAGCATCGGTAGCCTCGGAAGCGCTCGGCTGCGCTCGGCCGTCTCCGGTCCGCGGGCATTCCTTATGTGAAGTCATATGCTCGCGCCTATTCCGAAATGACCTGTTTAAAAAGGGATGGGTACACCGCGCCCTTCATCGCCCGACAGATGATCGGTCGGGCGGCATCCGGCGGATATTCAGCCGGGAATGATGCATGACGGGGTGCATCGTTATACATGTAATAAAAATCACAATAAAAAGACATGTACTCAAATAATGTATTTTTAGATAATTTTCAATAAAAAGAATTTTAATACAAACTACATAGATGACCTATTAATACATCATTATACAGCTGAAAATATTGAAAAATACAATAGTATTGCATACTTTTCTTTGACAAATTAAAAATAATGATTCGTACAATGCTTCTAACATAGAAAACAAAATAGCGTCCTTTGAGATGAGAGTAGAAGCATTACAAAGTATTAATAATAGTGGTAATACGTAAAAGATATACTAATTTTATTAATAAAATTGATGCTATCTCAAAATAATCAAATATTTTAACGCATCTGCGTTATTATTTACATCTTTAAATATCTTTCAATAAACAAAACTTATTTGAATGTTGCGATTCATACATTAAAAAATATTATAATGCATGCATAAGATTACAATAAAATTTATTATAAACAGTAATAAAAGATTTAAATAGAATTAATGCATTAAACAATGTTATTTGTTTTGAAATTTATTTTCTTTTTCAGATGTTAAATGCAATAATTTTAAACCAAAATTAAAACCTTCGTTTTCGGGCATTTCATGCAATAAATTATATATTATAGCCAATATATTATTTATATTATCTTTATCTGAAATTTTTTAGGTTTGGACTGTATTTCTGCCGATGATACGTTTACGTTGATCGGTTCTTTCACTAAGGCTGATATTGTTTCATAAATATCGTTATCTTTTTTACATCGCTTATACGTAGAACGAGTATGTTCCTCGACATCAGATATTTTATTTATTTCATTGCTCGATACATTGCTCGTAGTACTGAAACAAGTTTAAATACAAACAAGAGTATTACAAATATGCATATAAAAACTTATATACTTTGTTTTAATATATGTTAATATTTACTTCTGTATATCACTCTACTAATCTACGGAAATCCTGTGCATTATTCAAAAATTGCATATAGTTGTACCATTTCCATTTTATTGGTTTTGGTGCAGCCACTGAACTACTTCTCTTTTTTAATTGCTCATCACGAATACGCATATAAGAGTCTCTAAGGTATTTTTTAGAAGCGGTAAATGGTGTTAAAATACCTACAATAGAAATATATATATACAGAGTGTCCCAGAACTGGCGTACCGCCAGAAACCAGCGTATTCTCCGTGAAATTTTAAGACGAAAAGTTCTTTACCAAAACGCGATTCGATGAATAGAATTTGAACGGTAAGCTATTGAAGTTCACGAATGGGCGTGCATAGAATTCGCGCGGTCAGGCACGTCCGAGACTGGCGCGAGGCACTTCAGACACTTGCTCGTGTCATAACGTATTTCTTATTACTCTGCTTTGCATTTAATTTAATTAATTAGTCAAAAATGTTTAAAATACATGA
>NW_012026836.1:214674-215052 GCF_000956235.1 Wasmannia auropunctata
AACAATATTAACACTTTATAAAGATTTTTATTATTTTTAAATAATTTGCACATGATTTAAATAATTTTTAAACTATTATAACAAATTCATCATGTATTTTAAACATTTTTGACTAATTAATTAAATTAAATGCAAAGCAGAGTAATAAGAAATACGTTATGACACGAGCAAGTGTCTGAAGTGCCTCGCGCCAGTCTCGGACGTGCCTGACCGCGCGAATTCTACGCGCGCCCATTCGTGAACTTCAATAGCTTACCGTTCAAATTCTATTCATCGGATCGCGTTTTGGTAAAGAACTTTTCGTCTTAGAATTTCACGGAGAATACGCTGGTTTCTGGCGGTACGCCAGTTCTGGGACACCCTGTATATATATATATG
>NW_012026836.1:215072-216280 GCF_000956235.1 Wasmannia auropunctata
CTCTACTTTTCAAATTAATACTTGAGAAAATAACTAACTGAGTTTCTTCGGAGCCGCACAGATACAAATAGAGGTGTGACAAATCGCAAAATTTTTTTCTAACTTTGCAAAGCTCCGAAGAAACTCAGTTAGTCGTTTTCTCAAGTATCAATTTGAAAAGTAGAGATTTCAAGTTGTAAATTGCTTTTTTTAAAATCTCGTTACGACCATTTTTCACGAAGTTGCTCTATCTTGAAATTTGCCTATTTTTAGAGGATAGAACGACTTTAAACTTACTTTTGTCCGCCACTGTATATATATATATAATAGAAACAAGTTTATGTATTTTTAAATTAATAGAAATATTATGTACTTTTTTCCTTCGTTAAATTAATAATATAACATGTAATAAATTTTAGAAAAAAAATAAACTTTTTCATTTATGCAAACAATTTTCAATAAACTTTGCTTTCACTTTGGCATATTTTGCAATTCAGCCTTTTTCTCATTAATTAATTGCAACAACTTTAAACCGAAGGGAAATCCTTCGTCTCCCATTTCGCGCATTAGGTTTCCTATAATTAATCCAAGTATGTAATCGATGTCTTGCTTTTGGACGTTATCAGGCTTAGGTTGTAAAGTTCCTTCTGATGTATTTATAGTAATCGGTTCTCTCAAAATAGCGGAAAATTGTTTAAGCATATCTTTGTTATCCTATTTTTCCGTTTTTGGAGAGGATGAATTTTTTCATCAAATATTTTATTTGATATTTCATTTAACATCAGAAATTACATTGTTGTTTTTAGTAATGTTGCTGATTTGACTGCATTCCAAAATTAAATTTAAATAGAAATATAATTATTATTACATGCTTATGATTCTTTAAAATATACATAACAAAAAATAGTTAAACAACATTAAAAATGGAAACATCACATTATAAATTTGTTTAAATATATGCAAAAATGTCATTGTATATTTGATGTTCAAATTTACTCAGCAAACATAGTGACGTCAAAATGACGTCAAAAACTAATGATTACTGGTTAAATGACGTCAGATGACCAAAAATAATCGTATATAAAACGTCTTTTTTATGACGTCTTAATGACGTTGTTTAAAAACGTCATAATATCGTTAATTTTTAGTCATTTCTATAGACGAACTTGTAAAATAATTAAAAACATGAAAATATTAATTTTTGTTGTTATAAAATACTACAATTTTAG
>NW_012026836.1:217952-218285 GCF_000956235.1 Wasmannia auropunctata
TAAATAATATTCTGCTTGTTTACATATTCTTCTTGATCAAATTATCCAACTTTAAAATTGTTAGCGTTCGGAAAGATGCTAATAGTGCTATTTGAGTCACTCTATTTCCTTATTTTACATCTATTGAAAGATAAAGATATATTGACACAAATTTCGCAAATAGTATTTTCTCTTGATGACACTGGTAATCCAATTGTCATGTTTATTCTGCTGCAAGAAAAGGAGAAAAATAAATCCAATATATAATACTAAGATTGGTATTTACAGTCGAATCTAATATTAAAAATCGTCCTAAATGAATTTGTGATGATACTATAGTATTTACATTGTTGA
>NW_012026836.1:218335-219178 GCF_000956235.1 Wasmannia auropunctata
CGAGATGCCTCCGAGAACGCTGGAAGCTAAAGGGGTAGGCTCAGGAGGACGGGCGCCGGCCAAGACGCTGGTTAAGGAGCGTAACATGCTCTCGACCGCTTCGGTACGCTGGATCAGCTCTCTCTCTCTCTCGCGCACGTCCCTAATGGCTTGCTCGTAATTGAACTGGATCCCGTTCCCTTGTTCCGGTGACCCAGCTGAGTTCGTGTAGTCCGTAAGGTACCCCTCGGCGGGGCCCTCGCCTCCTGTTCTGTCCATGTTTGTCGCGTAAGTTCGTGGTTTGTATGGTCTCCGAAAGGTAGGGAGAAGGGCGTGACTCTATGTCAGTAAGGTAAAGAAGAATGATATCTCAATTTTGGTATAATACCACTGATAGTTTATTTTTTTTCTTTTCAATTTACAAAGTTTAGACGTGGTGCCACAGTCGTACTCGCGGTACTGCGCTGCAGCGATCCCACCGCTGTCACCAGTTGTTACGTCCGCGTTTTTCCTCTCTCCTCTGTTACGGAGGGGAGTCGCTCGCGTTGAGTCAGGCGGCTTCGTGTCGAGCCGCCGACAGGCCGCAGGAGAAGGCGGCTAGGCGACGTGATATTATCACGTCCGGTGGTCCGCTGAGGGGATCCACCGGGAGTAGAATGCCCAGAGGGAGGTCTTCGCGAGAGCACCCGTTGGCGATCTCGACGAAGTCCTTAAAGTCCGTTACTGTGGCCCGGCAGAGATTGCAATCCGCTGCCTGACGATGGAAGAACAACAACGTCTTGCACTTGGCGCACGTAACCCTCGACTCGAGGATCGTGTAATCTATCGAGCACGAGTGCCGCACAGCGAATCGCGATGCGTCCT
>NW_012026836.1:219228-220759 GCF_000956235.1 Wasmannia auropunctata
GTCAACATAATCAAGATGCTCTTGCACAAATTTGTCAGCTCTCATTGGCAATCGGCCTTTAAATGCACGATTTTTTAAATCAGCAAATGCTACCTCCACAGAAGAAGAAGTGACAATTTCTTCGCCTATGTTGAAATGCGATCGCATTATACCACTCCATAATACTACGTACGGCATCAAACGAATTTTCATTTTGTTTGCAAACTGAGTATTAAAACAAGCATTTATGACTGTTCCCTCGGTGCATTTAATTGCTAATTGTTCAGCATTATCGTATATATTGGCACTCCATTAAAACCAATCAGAATCAGAAGTATCTTTATCATCTTCAAAACCATCTGTATCAGTATTATAAAGATTTTCGTCTATCTCATTTGTTAATTCTGGCGTTACGTCATATTTTATTATAGTGGTCAAATATTTCAAACGTGATTCAGATGGCAATTCTTTTCCGTTTTCATTGACGCCAACATATTCGCTTAACGCCACAACAAGAATGGCTTCAAACAATGTATATAATTCTTCTAAAGAAGTCATATGCTTGACTTAAGCAACGTAAATAAAATTTTCGAACCAGAAGTTTATCTTTATTTTTTAAACACTTCCATCTTGATATCATGCATATAAAATGACTTACATCTAATCTAATGAAACATGAAGGCAGTGAATCGTGATAACCATGTAAAATATTATAACATTTCTTTAAATAATGTCGTAGGTCAATGCATTGTGCAAATATTTCTGCCACAGCTATTAATATTGCCCATCCAAAATCGCAAACTACCATACGCGGAGCTTGACTACCTTTAGATATTATTTTTCTTAAGAAATACGCGATATGCATTGATTTATGGTCCGCCGAAACCATTTGAAAAACTGGAATACTTCCATTTTTATCAACAAATACACATTGATACAAAAAGATTGGTGGTTCATGATGAGAAAAGCGTTTGATTATACCTCCAGTTGCGTCAATTGTCATAAAACTACTAGAACTTTTCGTGTTCCGTGTATTATACAACAATTGCTGTTCGGGACTCCAATAAATGCAAGAAAATTCTAATAATCCGATACTATGTATAGCGCCAAAATACTTTCCCTGCTTCGAACTTTGTAAAAGATTTAAAACCGGATTGGCATACAAAAGTCCGTGTGTATCTAATAAATTTTGTTCTTTTGCTTTTCGCAAAACAGCAGCATTAGGAATAATTGAGGGCTCAACATCACCAAAATCTTTCAGACGTTTCGCTTCTTGTCTGCGAAATGTTATTGCATCCATTTTTCTTTCAATTAAAGTTTTGATTACAATCTTGCGACGTTGACCTCTCAATTGACGCTTTTTATCATATGAATGATTTTCTTCTTCTACATTAAAAGCAGTGAAATGTATTTTGACATCGACATCATCACTCGGTCTACGCATTATTTTACCCGATATAAGCGCGTTACATTCTTTACAAATACCTTGAATAGATATATAACATTTTGCTGAACAAGACAAATGGACGTCGTGCTTCTTAAATGCTATTGT
>NW_012026836.1:220809-222186 GCF_000956235.1 Wasmannia auropunctata
AGCGCGCGCATTGAGCAGCGCAGCCGACAACTTTGCTCTGGCCGCGAATTTCCGCTTTGCGCCGAGCCTCGAGCGGCGCAGCCTCGATTTCCGCTCTGAGCGGGAAAACGTTGCGCGCGGGAAGTCACGTAACTATCGAGCCATGGCCGGCGCGGTCTTCTCGAAGATTCGCCATGATTTGCAATGCCTCAAAACGAAAATAGGGCAGTCGTGACATAACGAATCTTCCAGAAGATCGAGCCGCGTGGATTATAGCGGGGATGGTTTGCGCTACACAGTACTGCCGCAACCCTCGGAGGCAGAACACGTGTCTTCGCTCTTTGTGAAACGCTCACGCTCGCGCACGTGCGCACCGGTCTCAGATCAGCTACGTGTACTTACTAATTTTTCAGTTGCGAATAAAGCACCCAACTTCATTGCTCACAATCAAGTGCAGTTTATTTCATTTAAATTAACTTTCTCCTCATCATGGTGTAAGAATACAAGGTGAAACATTCCCGTGGATGCGCAGTAGTGACCAATCAGAATTGGTCATAAATGCTGAAAAGCAATATGGCTGCTACGTCAGTTGTTACAATCGAAGATTAGACAGGATTTGAAATTTAAAATAGAAAAACTGTTGAGAAGCAATGCCGACGTGTTGCATAAAGAATTGTACAAGTCGCACAGACGGTATGTATAAGAAAAATATTAAATTTTTTAGATTTTCTAAAGAAACTGAGCGATCATTAGTGAGCGAACTGAGCTGATCATTAGTGAGCGATGGCTTCAAGTTTGTCAAAGGAATGAAACAAATACGAAAATTGATTCGGGTAAATATATATGGTAATATAAGATCCGCCTGCACTCAATGTAGGAATATTAGATATTAAGAAAAAAATAATATTAATATTCTTCCTTTGTGTGCAAAATCTAATTTTTAATTACATTTAATAAATAAATTACTTAATTAATATTTAATAATATTAATGAACTGAATAAATTAAATAAATTAAATAAATTACTGTAATATTTAGTTATATTAATAAATATGTTATAAAATATAATTTTTATCATTTACATGCGAACTGCATTTTGAACCAGATTGCTTCGAAATGAAATGGACAAAGCCACATTCGAGTAACGTGCCTGTTAGACAATTAAAGAGACTAAAAAATGGCAGTATTCCTTCAAAAATGTTAATAATAAAAAAAACTAGAAAAAGAACATATACGGAAACTATAGAAACAGATAATATGGAACAATTAAATGATGAAGATATGTATGTATTTATATATATTTATTATATTTTTAATGTTGTAAGTAGCTATTATAGGCGGGTTCTAACCCAGGAGCTCCGAGGAGGGATGAGGGGCAGGGGGGTTCGCGGGGGGGGGG
>NW_012026836.1:222236-222904 GCF_000956235.1 Wasmannia auropunctata
TCTCGATACGATGATTTTTTATAAAGTTATTGCTATTGAAAGATTTTAAAAATCTGAATTAAAATTTAGTGGCCCGGTTTTTTTGCGGGTGACTATATATATACAGATTGTTATAATGATATCGTAAATGCAGCGATTAGCTCAGTGTTGGTGTACCAGACTGTAGTTCTAAGGATCTCAAGTTCGAATCTCCATGTGTTTTTAAAATTTATAAATTAATTGTATATAAATTAATTGTATATAATTGTAACCGTAATTAATAAAATAAAGATATGCGAAAGAAAGTACGTGATACACAAATTAAACCATAAAAATAATAAAATAAAATAATAATATAATGTAAAAATAAAAAAAATTTTTTTTTGGTTAAAATATTGCACCTGAATCATTACTGATTTTTACGTAATGGTTATGGAACGATATAATACTGATTCAAGTAATAAGTTTTAACCATTCGGTCCAGATCAGTAATAAGTCTTAACAGTCGATCTGTATTCGTTACTGTAGAATCCGTACATACTATATATGTACATTACTGGAGAGTTCGGTAACAGTTACTGTAAAATCCGTACTGGTTACTGAAAAAATGATTACTGTAGCAGTATGTAATGGTTACTGTACGAAAGACTAAAAGTTGAGAGTGAGCGAAAATGCAATAATCATTACTG
>NW_012026836.1:222954-226516 GCF_000956235.1 Wasmannia auropunctata
CAGAGATCAATATCTTAATGAATAATAAATGAATGCTTAAGAAAAAAAATACAATTGGGATATATAAGACAAAAGAAAAAGAGTTAAATGAAACAGATCGTGTTGGCCGCGAAAAGATTACACTGATCGTGTTGACTGTAAAAAAAAATTGTGCGCAACAAAATTCATTATTAGTACTCCAATAATGCTCAGTTCTTTAACAATGCCGCCCGCCTTGAAAGAATCATCTTTGAATTTATGACACAAATGGCTTGAATGAAATAACAACTTAAATTTCAAAATGCAAAAAATTGAGCATTATTAAATATAGAAGTGGTTTTAACAATTAGTCAAAAATTACAAACATGACTATTTATGTGACTAAATTAATTTAAGACGCAATTTTCATCGGGTAAAATTGCAATTTTTGACAACAGTCGTACAAAGGTCCCTTTAATGGTTTTAACAGTGGCGGTGCGTGCCACTTTGTCAGATCCGTAATGGATTTCTTGTATTCGACCTAAGGTCCACTGTAGCGGATGTAAATTCTGTTGTTTTAAAAGTACGACTTGGTTTGGTTGCAATTGAATTCCCTTATTGGTTTTCCATTTAAACCTTTCTTGTAACGAATGGAGATATTCATTACTCCATCGGTGCCAGAAATGTTGCTTCAACTGTTCGACTCTTTGCCACCGAATCAAACGATTTTCTGGTACCTCCGTTAGATTTTTATAAGGGAAACTGTTCAATGGAGTGCCAACCAGAAAATGACCGGGAGACAAATACGATACATCATTTGGATCAGAACTCATTGGAGTCAGTGGACGCGAATTAAGAATCGCTTCAATTTCACAGAGAGCGGCCTGCATTTCTTCGAATGTTAGATGAGCCTTGCTAACGATTCTCACCAAGTAATATTTTGCAGATTTGACTGCGGCTTCTCATAAACCTCCAAAATGTGGGGCATTGAGAGGTATAAAGCTCCACGAAATTTCCTGATCACAAAAAAATTGATATTATCTTGGGCTTGTTGACTATTATAAAAATCATACAATTCCTTGAGTTGTCCTTGAGCTCCTACGAATGTGGTTCCATTATCTGAAAACATGATAGACGGCTTACCTCTACGTGAGATAAAACGTTTAAATGATGTTAAAAAAGCATCTGAAGTGAGGTCACTCACAAGTTCTATGTGAACTGCCTTTGTAGCAAAGCACACAAAAATAGTAGCGTAAGCCTTGTGATTCTTAGCATTGCGTCTTTTTCCTTCGCGTAAAATTAAAGGGTCAGCGTAGTCTCCGCAATTCGAAAACGGCCGAGATATCGTGATGCGACCCTTTCGGAAGAGAGCCCATTATGGCCTCAGAATGTCGAGGGTTGACCTTGAAGCAAATTACGCAGTTTTTAACAATTTTACGAGTTGTAGATCTTAAAGCCAAAGGCCAAAATCATTGTCTAACAGCAGCTACAGTAGCTTGCACTCCTGCATGGAGATTGCGAACATGTTCGTATTCTATAATACGACGAGTTAAGTTGTGACTTTGTGGCAACAATATCGGGTGTCGTGTGTTAAATTGTAAGTCAGAGTTTCTCAATCTTCCACCTACTCGCATTAATTCGATTTCATCTAAGAAGGATGACAATGAAAGAAGCCTGCTGGATGTTGAAATCGCTTTACCCTTGCTTAACGCATTGTATTCGTTTGGGAACAATTGTTTTTGAATCACTTTGCAAATAAGTTCTAAGGCGAATGACTTTTCCGTAGGAGATATAAATCTAACTAATTCCTTTGGACGTCGCTTCTTAAAAAAACGTAAACAATAAGCTACGATTCGACAAATTTTACTGATGCTAGAAATTCTGTTTAAAAGTTCATTAACAATACATTAATTATTGACTATGACAGTAGTCGTAATGATTCTTTTTAGTTCGGGCATTTCCTCTACTTGAGGAGAGTTGCCGTTTGGCCAAAAATCTTCGTTAACGGATAAAAAGGGGGGGTCCATGCCACCATAAAATTTTAACTATCAAATCATGTGGATATAAACCGCGTGACAAAATATCAGCAGGATTATTTGCTGAAATGACATGGCACCAGTTTTCAATTTCGGTTAAGCGTTGTATCTCTCCGACCCTGTTCGCTACGAACACTGACCACTTTCGAGAAGAGGATGCTATCCAATTCAGAGTTATGGTTGAACCTGACCAAAGAAAAATTCGCATATGTGAAAGATCGAGAGATTTTTTAATTTTATCAATTAAACGCGCTAGCAACAACGCCGCCGACAGCTCGAGTCTTGGTAATGATATGACCTTGAGAGGCGCAACACGCGACTTTTAACAAAGTAATTCTGAACGGTATTCTTCAGGTCCGATACCTGAACGAATATATATACATGCTCCGTACGCTCTTTCGCTAGCATCACAGAATCCATGCAGTTGTACAGATTGTGCCTCAGATTGAAATTTGACGCATCTCGGAATTTGTAATTGATTTAAACTAGCAAATTGTGATCTGAGATTTGTTCAGCGTAGGTGAATATCTTGTGGTACTGATTCATCCCAGTGAACACCGGACTGCCAGAGATCCTGAAGAATAAGTTTGGCGATTACAACAACCGGACTTAAAAGCCCCAGAGGATCAAATAATCTAGCTGTTTCGGACAATATAATTCGTTTTGATACGATATTACAAGTAGGATCAAATTACACGAAAAGTGAAAGGTGTCATGAATATGATTCCAATGAATGCCTAAAATAGGTGAACTAGTTTCATTTTCGTTGATAATTAAATCGTTATTTCGAGATTCTACTGAGTCAAGCAACTCAGGGCAATTTGAAGCCCATTTGCTATGTTCGAAGCATCCTAGTTTTAACAACTGTATTACTTTGTCACGAATTAATCGTGTTTCAAGAATAGAATCTGCTCCAGTGAGCATGTCATCAACGTAAAAATCACGATTTATACATACCGAACCGAGAGGGTATTTAGATGCGTATTGATCGGCTAAATGTCTGAGACATCTTGTTGCCAAGAAAGGTGCAGATGATGTACCGTAAGTAATTGTGATTAATTCGTAAGTGTCGACGTCAGCTTCGGGATCAGTTCGCCACACAATTCGTTGAAGGCATGTTTGCGAAGTATCAACCAATATTTGTCGGTACATTTTGACAATATCAGCTGTAATTACGTATCGATAGGTGCGAAACCGCAATAATATAGATATCAAATCTTGATACACAACAGGACCTACCATTAGCGCATCATTCAAAGACGTACCAGTGTCGCTTTTGCAAGATGCGTCAAAAACGACGCGCAACTTAGGCACTAGATCTGAATTTTTATAAACGCAATGGTGAAGTAAGTAGAAAGATTTCGAATGTACATCGTGTTGCGAGCAGTGTTGGGTAGTATCTCTATACATGTATCTAGATACATGTATAGAGATACATTTTGTGTATCTGAGCCTGTATCTGAGATACATTCGAATTGGAGTATCTGTATCTGTATCTAGATACAAAAGACAGTATCTGAACTGCTTTTCAGATACATTTTCAGATACATTTTCTCTAGTGAAAAAAA
>NW_012026836.1:226536-227232 GCF_000956235.1 Wasmannia auropunctata
GGGAAGCCGTTCAGAACGTTCACGGCCTGATGCGGGGTCCGCGGGGAGGGGGAAGCCGCGGAAAACCGCTCGCTCAGCTGGCCTGACCGCGAGGCATGGTGGAAGGGATAGCATGGTGTGCACAGTTTGCGAGCGTCTCTCTCTAATTCTTTGCCCTCTCGCTTGTTTTCTGACCGTTCAAAACGTTGTTGGCCAACCTCAAAAAATAAAATATTTTACTCTGCAAAATTGTTACGCCTGAAATGGTTGTCTTCATTGCACGCACGTTTATATTCTATCAGTCTCTTTTTATTTTATACTATAGTTTGGATCATGAATGTACATACATACTATACATACTTGATTATATCTATCGTATAACCCGGTTGTTATTGTATTGTCGGCATACGCCGTTCCACGCTTGCGTCCCGGAAACTCTTGCTTCAAGAAGCCGTGGTTGAGGAAAATATTTTCCTCTTTATTTGGAAATAACTTCGGCAATGGATTGGAGATTGACAAACTTGAAGGTTTTTTATTTTAACTGAGACGGCACGCATGTACAGAGATCAATATCTTAATGAATAATAAATGAATGCTTAAGAAAAAAATACAATTGGGATATATAAGACAAAAGAAAAAGAGTTAAATGAAACAGATCGTGTTGGCCGCGAAAAGATTACACTGATCGTGTTGACTGTAAAAAAAAATTGTGCGCAA
>NW_012026836.1:227252-228193 GCF_000956235.1 Wasmannia auropunctata
GTGCTCTTCCGAT
The DNA here is from genome assembly GCF_000956235.1 of Wasmannia auropunctata. Classification (NCBI taxonomy): domain Eukaryota; kingdom Metazoa; phylum Arthropoda; class Insecta; order Hymenoptera; family Formicidae; genus Wasmannia; species Wasmannia auropunctata. Next base: position 227,266 of record NW_012026836.1, read on the forward strand.
CTTTGATATTTTTTTTACTGCACGAGAAATAAGAAATCTTTCTTTTGCGAAACTCATGAAAATGTCCCATGGAAACGTCAGTGACAATAATATGCATTTCTAACAAAAATTCTTTTCAGAAAAAGAAAAAAATTATACGCCAAGTATGTAAAAGTATCGTACGTTACGTCTTTCCTAAACCAAAAATATCTAAACCAAAAATATTGTTTTAACAAATAAAAGTTGTCCAAAAATAAATGTGAGATTATACAAGTTGCCAAGTATTTGATTAGACATACAAAAATATACTCATCCGCAAAAAAACCCGGTCACTTAAATTTTAGTTCAAATTTTTAATATCTTTCAATAGCGGTAACTCTATGAAAAATCATCGTATTGAGATGAACTTAAGCTTAAATTAAAGCTTGAACATTCCCTTTGATAACTAAGAAAATCAAAATTGAGTTTCAGAAATGCTTTATAAAATGGCGGATGTTGAAGTCAGGCTTAGAAAAATAGGAAAAAAAAATTTCCTTTAAACTATTGCGTTGGTCAGAAAAGTCGGCTGCCTGGCATAAAAATTAAGTTTTCAAGTTTATTGATTTCCTAACAAATCCATTTTTTGATCATTTTTCTGCGATTTCTTTTGACAAAGTTATAGTGTTTTAAAAAAAGTGTTACAAAACGGGCTGTTTTTTCTTGTCTACTTAATATAACTCATAAACAAATTATTGTAAAAAATTTTATAAAAAAAATAAAAATAAAATTTTAAATTTTAAAAATTCTTAACAATCAAATTCTTTTTAATCTCATGTAAGTGCGTGTACTTATGCATGTGTGTCCTGCTCTGGACGTTACTCAGGATCAACGGCGTAGACGTGGCAGGAATCTGATCCCGTGTGTGTGTGTGTGTGTGTGTGTGTGTGTGTGTGTGTGTGTGTGTGTGTGT
>NW_012026836.1:234751-236365 GCF_000956235.1 Wasmannia auropunctata
GTTGTACAAATCGTAGTTTTATGGGAGTTACTTGCCATTACCTCGATGTCGATGATAACTTAAAAAGAAAATCGTGTGTTCTGGCATGTCGCCGTATGAAATTTGCTCACACGTACATTGAAATAGCAAAAACGCTATTTGATGTTCATCAAAAATTTGGATTATCTCTTGATAAGATTGTAGGAACCGTCACGGATAATGCCACAAATTTTGGAAAAGCATTTCGTATATTTTCACTCGATAAAGATGAAATTGAAGAAGAGCCAGAATATTTACAAAACGAAAATGACATTGTTATATCTGAATTTGAACTTCCAAATAATTTTGACGATGACTTATTGTTAGAAGAATTTGCTTTGCCAACACAATATAAGTGTATGTCACACACATTAAATTTAATTGCAATTACTGATTCACGTGCAGCTCTATCTAATATAAAATATAAGAAATTATATAATTCTTCGTTTTCTAAAGCAAGTACACTATGGAATACAGTACACAGATCAACAAAGGCGGCAGATATTATTGAAGAAATCGCACATACTAAACTACAAGTTCCTTGCCCCACTCGTTGGAATTCAAGTTATGATGCAGTTTGTAAATTGCTATCAATTAAAAGTCACTTAAACGAAATTTGCGACCGTTTAAATAAACCAAGGTTCAAGATGATCGAAATCGAGTTTTTTGAAGAATACGCCATAGTAATGAAGAATTTAGCATGCATCATTGATTTGCTACAATGAGAAAACTATTGTTATTTAGGATACGTTTTGCCAGCTTTTTTGCAACTTAAAATTAATTTGCAAACTCTTCACAACTTGCCTAATTGCGAACCTTCGAGAAATGTTTTAATAGATGGCATCAACAAAATATTCGGGAATACTATATTGGATTTTAACAGTATATGTAGCAAATCTTATGTCATTTCATCCATAACTGTTCCTAAACTTAAGTTGAAATGGCTAAACTTGATTCCAAAAGCAGGAATTTTTCCAAAAACGACTCTGAACTATGAATATTGCAAAAATTTGCTTATTACAGAAGCAAAAAGTTGTGCGGATTTAAAAAATGAAACCAGATCGTCTTCTGATATCTCTTCAGCATCTTCCGTAGAAGATGATCAATTCTTTAAATTTTTAAAAGATCAAGATCACGTAGAAGTAATCACTGACAATGCTATTGGCAAGGTAGTTCTCTCTTATTTGTCAGACAAGCAAAAAGATATTGCATCAATCGCACGTTTTCCTCATATAAAACATATATTTTTAAAATTTAACACAATTTTATCTTCATCAGCACCGGTTGAGCGATTATTTAGTACAGGTAATCAAATTTTAGTACCACGGCGAAATAGACTAACAAGGAAAGAGACGGAAGTGTCCCCCTCCGATTTTGATAAGCTTTTAATATGTTATTCTCTAGACAAAACTAAGAATTAAGCTACCGCATATTCGTGTTCTTACGCACTTTTAAGGGGTGAAATACCCCTTAGAAACAAATCGGTTTTTTTTTTATTTCAATGCGAATATCATCGAAACTATGAGAGATAGAAAAAAATGTTTTGAACAAAAGTTGAATAGCTTCAAAAGTACTTCATAATTATAATTTAAAATA
>NW_012026836.1:237420-239682 GCF_000956235.1 Wasmannia auropunctata
GTAGCGTGTCGTATGTGCGGCTCTTCGCGCTCACTTCACATACATTCTCCTGTGAAGTGAGCGCGAAGAGCCGCACGTACGGCACGCTACGCTCCTGCGTACTCCGGCTAAGCGCGATCTAATTGATTAACTTTATTCGTTAATAACTCTGTAAATAATGGTCTGAGCCAAAATTGAAAGAGGAACTTTTAGTTCAAAATTTCATTCTCTTTCACGCCTTGAAATATTAATTAAGCGTTACGGGACACCCTGTATACGAGATTGAAATTTAATTTGAACTACTTGCGTGGTTTTTGTGGCTGCACCATTGACACCGGAAATGGACACATTTAAAGGTCGTGCCTTTAGATCGAGAGTGCCCAGAAAATTTTTTGAAATAAAATTCGCCTGTGAATCACAATCAAGCAATACTCGGCATTGTTTGGGAAATCTTTGTCGATTATAAACAAAGACGACAGCTGTTGACAGAATGATATTGTCAGCATCTATAGAATTAGAAGCGTGCGTCGTTACAACTGATTGTTGGCTATCGGATTTTGATTCCTGTCCATTAGTTGCACTGGCTTCTGATGATCTTGAAGAAGGGCTTCCTGCATGGAGCAATGTGTTATGTTTAGCTTTGCAAATTCTACAATGACCAGATAGACATTTACTAGCATTATGAGATGAAGATCGTAAACAATTCATACAAAGTTTGCGGCTACGACACTCAGAAATTCTGCGCGGAATAGAAAGTGCTAAAAATTCATTGCAATAATAAATGGCGTGTTCTCCCTGGCAATAATTGCATTTTGATTTTACAGTGGCAACACAAGAAGATTGTTGCTTAAGGTTCGACTGAGATCGTGTGCTGTTGTTTTTAGTAGAAGTGACATTCGAGCGACATGTAACTTCGAGTGTTTCGCAATGATGCTTAATAAAATCAAAAAATTGTTTAAGAGTAGGTAATTCGGAATCAGTTAGAGAAGATTGCCATTCACGGAGAGTAAGCGTATCAAATTTCAAGCTTAAAGTATGTATAAGTAAATTGTCCCAATGCGCGGTCGGACGTTTCAACGCTTGAAGAGCATGTAAATGTTTTATAGCACCGTCCGCGATTTTTCTTAGTTCGATGTAACTTTCCTTAGTCATAGATGGCAATTCCATTATTGCTTTGATATGATTCTGCACGATAATTCGCTTATTGTCGAATCGCTTCTTGAGTAAAGACCACGCGACCTCGTAATTAGTGTCAGAAAGCTCTAGTGAAGCAACAATATTACTCGCGTTACCTGTAAGAGACCCCTTTAAATATTGAAATTTTTGAATATTGTTAAGAGAAGCATTAGAATGAATAATTGAATGAAAAGTGTCATGAAATGGAAACCATTCATCTATTTGCCCGAAAACGAAGGAAGATTTATTTTAGGAAGGCGAACGTGCGTTGACGATTCAGAAGTTTCGTGTGAGCTTGAAGTAAATGGTGAAAATCTACCGGAATTACGCGATGGTAATGGAGGATTTAACCATTCTCTGATTTTAGAGGATAGAGCAAAAAATGCCTTCTCGAACACAACGCGATCGTTGGCTTCAGCATCATCAATTATTTCTAATCGAGATTGTATTAAATTATAGTCTGACCAATATTGATTTGCGTTTTTCAAGTTGAGCGGTTATAGATGGATTAATACTGACCACGGAATCTACATAGGTTTTAATTCGTGTGCATGAACCTTTAATTATTCCGCGTTGTTTTTTAAGCGTTGTGGCATCGTCGGCAGCCATGGTAATGAAATTAACACACGAAGATCTCAAAAAAATGACCTGGTTGGCACTAACCACCGAAACAATAACCCTTACCTGATATGTATCGGGTGTACTTATGCTAAAGAAAATGAAGCGCAATCGTAAGTCGGATGAATAGGTCGGATGAATTCTGCTGGAACGGATGACTCCGGTGAAGAAATCTAGCTGGATGGCCACAAGGTCGCTTCCACGAAGTAGGCTGAACTCACAAGGGAAGTTTGCGAACCCGAAAATTCAGAAAAATCTGACTCTTGGTGTAAAAGTAGAGCAGTTCATCCGTAGCATGAAACTATTTTTTGTTGGTGCTCAATTCCGTTTTGAAGGGATGAAATCACCCCTTGAAAAAAATCGGTTTTTTTCTTCCGACGTGAATATCGTCGAAACTATGAGAGATAGAAAAAAATGTTTTAGATCAAAGTTAAATGGCATGAAGTGAACTTTATGATAGTAGTAACAAAAAAATTTTTTAAATTTTTT
>NW_012026836.1:239702-240044 GCF_000956235.1 Wasmannia auropunctata
CAGACGTGTGCTCTTCCGATCTTATGGTAGTAGTAACAAAAAAATTTTTTTTTAATTTTTTTAATAGTTTCCCCCACTACTTCACATTTTTTTTTAATTTTGAAATTTTCTTTGTGACCAAATTAAAGGTTATTAAAATACGAATTCAACCATGTATGATAAAGTTATTTTCCAAAGTATCATTTTCGAGAAATAATTACAAACGCCTCTATGCGCACACCATATCCGTACTCGCTTACGCTGCGCGCACCCAGCAATTCTTCACGTAGCACATTCCGCACGCATTTTTTGCATTTAACAAGGGATAACAATGAAAGGAAAGGAATAACAATGAAAGGAACA
>NW_012026836.1:240064-240898 GCF_000956235.1 Wasmannia auropunctata
TCGTCGTGCGGAAATCGCGCGGTTGGAGGAGACCCGAAAGGATGAGAGCGCGAAACACGAACACAAGTACAAATGAGTAGGCCGACGATTCGTTAGCACCGCTTTATTAACTTAAAGAGCAAATACAATACGTGAAAATTAAACGATCGCGAAGACGCGGGCGAGGACTCCGTCCCGATCTGCACAGGGACTTCGCGGAGATGTGACGAGAATCTCGGAAGCCTGCCAGAACGAGAGTGTCCTAAAATCGAAGAGAAAAGCCGGAAAAGGCGCCGAGTCCGCTTTCCCCCGCGCCAGGCTGCTCGATCCACCCGGCCGCGGGGGGAGGGCCTCGGCCCAAGTATTTTACCAAATATGGTAATTTCCGCTCGTGTTTTTAGCGTAAACATGTTTTTTTTGTGTAGCGTAAACATGTTTTTTTGTGTAGCTTCCTCCCCCGTTGCCCAGCGCGGAGCGTCGATGACGCGTTCCGGCCCTGAGCAACGGTGATAGTGGGGGAAGCTACGCTCGACTCTGAACATTCCGCCCGCCTCGTCCAGCGGACGAAATGATGCCTCCGTGTGGCGATGAGGCTGGCCTACGGTTGCTGCTGATCCTGCGATACGGGAAGCGGGCAGATCTTGGTGATAGGACGGGTCAATCGGGAGGTGGCGGTGTCGATGACGACGACGCGTACCAGGCCGTCAGTCCCGGACCGGACTTCGCTGACTCGTCCGAGCGCCCATTTCGCCGGAGGCAGCTGCTCGTCCTTCAACAGCACGATGGCGCCAGGGGTCAGGTTGGCCGAGCGCTGTCGCCACTTCCCAAGCTGTTGCAGGTGCTGCAGATATTCCC
>NW_012026836.1:248112-248869 GCF_000956235.1 Wasmannia auropunctata
ATCGAAGAAGAGCCAGAATATTTACAAAACGAAGATGACATTGTTATATCTGAATTCGAACTTCCAAATAATTTTGACAATGACTTAGAAAAATTTGCTTTGCCAACACAATATAAGTGTATGTCACACACATTAAATTTAATTGCAATTACTGATTCACGTGCAGCTCTATCTAATATAAAATATAAGAAATTATATAATTCTTCGTTTTCTAAAGCAAGTACTATGGAATACTATGGAATACAGTACACAGATCAACAAAGGCGGCAGATATTATTGAAGAAATCGCACATACTAAACTACAAATTCCTTGCCCCACTCGTTGGAATTCAAGTTATGATGCAGTTTGTAAATTGCTATCAATTAAAAGTCACTTAAACGAAATTTGCGACCGTTTAGATAAACCAAGGTTCAAAATGATCGAAATTGAGTTTTTTGAAGAATACGCCATGGTAATGAAGAATTTAGCATGCACCATTGATTTGCTACAAGGAGAAAACTATTGTTATTTAGGATACATTTTGTCAGCTTTATTGCAACTTAAAATTAATTTGCAAACTCTTTACGACTTGCCTAATTGCGAACCTTTGAGAAATGTTTTAATAGAGGGCATCAACAAAAGATTCGGGAATATTATATTGGATTTTGACAGTACATGTAGCAAATCGTATGTCATTTTATCCATAACTGTTCCTAAACTTAAGTTGAAATGGCTAAACTTGATTCCAGAAGCAGGAATTTTTCCAAAAACGACTCT
>NW_012026837.1:0-2519 GCF_000956235.1 Wasmannia auropunctata
TTTAGATTTGATGCATCTCCATTTGCATTCGTGCAGCTTTGCAAAGAATCAGTAAGTCATTTAATGAATTATGGATTTCGAAAGTAGAGACTTCAAGCTGTAAAATGCTTTTTGGATCATTCTGTTACGATAATTTTTGATGAAGTTACACTCTTTTGAAATTTGCCTTTTTTTTTTAGCGATCAAAATAGGTGATCCTTCAATTTTGGGAAGGAGTGTATTTGATTTATTATTTCTGTGATGCACGAGAATGACAAAAACACTTGCGTGAAAGAATTGTATCAATTTGTTAAGCGTTTAAGTAATACTCAGATAATGATGTGAAGCAATATACGTATACGTGCGATAATATTGCGATTACCTATTATTTAAGAAAGAAGGTGTAGTTACGAAATCATAAACAAAACTATTTTTACGTTTCTTTTTCTCATCGTTGGATTGACATATTTGAATCTTTTATTTTTATTTTTTTAATATGTATAAATAACTTTAAAAAATTGTTGCTCGATGTTTTTTTAAATCAGTTTTTCTGAATTTTAAGTATAATTTGAAAAAATATTAGTTTTTTTGCGCTTTTGATTGTTCATAATTTTTGATAAAATTATAATTATTAAAAAATGGTAAGTCTATTGTCCATTTGTTTTGGAAGAGATTGAGTTTTAAAAAAATCGTGAACAATTTTTTCGATACTTTTAAAAAAAAAGACATAAAAGTTGATAATGATTTTATAATTAGAGAACGCTTTAAAGATTTAATGTTATTTAATGTCACAATCTCACATTTCTTGCAATGATTTTTCCTTTCTCTGTTTTTATTAAATTAAGACTATAAGTAAATGATTTAATTTAATCATTTCAAATATATCAATATATCGAAATATATCGATGTGAAAGATAGCAAAAGATTAATTTAAATATAAAACCAAACCCTGATAGCCAAGAATGTTTTGTAAAATCATGTAATGCTGAGCACAAGTTTTCTTGTTGCTGTGATAATACTGAAAATTGAATATTCACTAATATGTATTCAGCAACATGTGGGCATTTTTGAGACATTTCATTTTGTCAATATTCAGAGCAAACTGAGAGCAACTGTTGTCAGCAAAATAATGTCTATTGATGGAAAACTTTTGCCATTTCGTTCTTTTAAGGCAACTTAGCAGCAATATTTCCACAGTATTGAGAACAACACATTTTAAAATGGAATGATATAATTCTGGGGCAAATGATTCACTCACCTTGTTCTTAATTTGCTGAAATTGATTTAGTTTGTTTTCGACAATATGACACCAAATTCACAGCAACGTACGTAGCTATCAGGAAAAGTATTGTTTTTATTTATGTTTTATTGCGTATTTTACATTGTATTCAAATTGATTTTTTTGACATTTTTATTGATGGTACGGGACTTGTTATCATTGTTTATTAATGTTTTATAGTAAAAGTGTATGGTTTAGTTTACACTTATACATAGAACGTACAGTTTTAATGTTTTTTATTTTTGTTATAAACTTTTGTAAATGTAGAACAAGATCAGAAAGATAATTGGAAAATATAATAGTAGAAATTAATAATGATTCAAGTTTAAAAATAATAGATGATGTACGTATATACAAAATGTCCCATTTTAAATGATCCATTAAGATTTCTCGAAAACTATGATAGATACAAAAAAATGTTACAAACAAAAGTTGTTTGATTTCAAGGGGGACATAAAATATTGATATACTATTGATTTGACTTTGGATAGCGCTGTCAAGGTCAGGGAAAGGTCACTTCAAATTTTTTTAATGGAATCCCTCATTTTTTATTACATATTCTTATAGCTTATCTCTAGAGTTTTTCAAAATACTATAATAAAATATTTTTTTATTAAGCACTTTTCGAATTATAAAGTTTGAAAGTTACAGTACCACTGGCATCCGAACAATCACTAAAATCTTTTGAATGTTGTTCAGGATCATGATCTTAATAACACATGTCAAGGTCAAGGTCATTAAAGGTTATTGCTTTTATTTTTATTTTTGAAAAAAAACAATGGCCTCGATCTCTTTTTTTTAACATTTAGGTATATCTGAAAATTATTTTATGTTGCTTAAAATATACAGGACTTTATAAAAAATTTACAAAGTAATGATCATTTTTAAGTGTACTTTCTTTCTTAAGATGGATATGAAATTAACACAATATTCTCACATCTTTTGACTGTTATGTGTATGCATGATTGTATATACATAAATATATGTATGTACAATGTTTGTAATTAAATGATTAATGTTGCTGGTAAAATTCCAGGTACGTGAACGTTTGCGCGTGGCCCTCGAAAGAAATACGAGTCTTGAAGAAGAACTAGCCCATACCAAAGAGGAAGTGAGTTTTATGTTTTGTTAAATTAAAATATGAAAATATTATAAATGTTTTTTTAGTAAAAAATGTTTATTATCTGAAAAAATTTACAAATGAAAATTTTAAGGTCCATCTACAATGAGAATAGTAAATCGTATGCCGTCTTCTGCTTGA
>NW_012026837.1:2539-6146 GCF_000956235.1 Wasmannia auropunctata
GTAAGCCGTAAAAAATTGACAAATCACAGTCAATTATTCTTTTCATATTCAACTGTGATTGGTCAATTTTTTACGGCTTACGATTTACTACTCTCATTATAGATGACCCTTTAGAGAATCTTTTTCTATATAAAAAAATCATAATTTCCAGAGGGAATTTTATACACATAAAGAAGGACTGGTAAATAAGATCAAATTCTGCTTTGCGATGGAACCTAAACTAATCTTTAAAAATCCTTCCTTAGGTTTTAAGAAGTACAAAACTAACCGTTATTTGTCCAAGAAATGGGCAAGTTGTGAGAATAACGTAGTAAACTATTAGACTTTAATATTAATGTATATATAAAAATCAACAGTCTGCCCTGTACTAACTTTAGGAAATTGCATCTGTATAACCAAAATAAAATATTTTGTATTTTTGTTATTTTAAAACATTGTTTTGTGTTTTTAATTATTTTATTGATATAAGATTTAATATTTAATCCCTTTATATAACATAAATTGATTATTAATTCTAAGTCACCGAGATACAACGTACCCAGTATAATTTAATCATTTCTGGTATTATACATTTCTTTAATCCATTATTTGAATATATTACTAAAATATTTTTGATTTGATATTCTTGTTTGTTTGCTTTGTCATTATTATTATTTCTTCATTTCTAATATAATAATTATTAAAGTAAACAGAAGTTAATAATTTATTAAAATAATAGAACAAAAAACAGAAAATTGTTTGTTGTATAATTCATAATAAATTCCTTTATTCCTTTCAAACAATTGATTATTTTTGAACGAAATCCGTTGAGCAAAGAAATAGAATAACTTGTACAGTGTATAATGTAAATGTATGTACAATGTTTTACTATATGCAAGTATTTTAAAAACATTATCAAAATTGAAGGACTGTTTTTGTCAAATTCTAAAAATTAAATAAAATCAATGAAATTAATTTTTTCCAATATAAAGAAACTACAAAATAAAAATTATTTAAAAATACAAAGAGCAAGAAAAACTTACTTATAGATAAAGATCACACAAGCATTGTGCCAGCAAATCTATTTCTTGCATAGCTGAATTAATAAGATGCAATATCTTACATTAAAGTGTTTAGTCATATTAACAATGTCATTGTGTAAATCTATTTTCTGCGACAGTAAGACATTACGACACGAATATATAAATTGTGAAGAGTAAAATATGTTGTAAATTGAACATTGCAGTTAGCTGCTTTTTGATCAAAATTAAATTAAATGATATTTTAAGAAAATATCGTTCAAAAAATATTTGACTGGTTTTAGCAGTTTATAACAAACTTACTATAACAATAATAATAATAATAATAATAATATAATTGTCATTACTATTATCAAAAGTTTTTATTTTTTTTATGAATTCTGTGTTGTATTTGTCTTTAACGCTATCACGCGCAGCCAATGCAATGAGACGAATACGTACAGAGCGCGTATATAGAGATATTTCTCGCTTACTTCCTAAAGATACATTATCTGATCTTTATATCATACACTGTTGTTTTCAGTATAAAATACATTTTAATTTTTGTTATAAAAATTTTCAAATTTTTGAAAATTAAGGGTGGGGGAGTAGTAAAAAAATGTGATTTTTTTTAAATTAAAACGCATCATTGTAAAGCGTACTTAAAGTCGTAAAACTTTTGTTTAAAATATTTTTTCATATCTTTGATGATTTACTTGATATTTATTCAGAAAGAAAAAAAACTGATTTTTTTTTAAACTGGATATCACTCCCTTAACATGCGACTTAGCACGTATAAAAAAATGTGGGTATTTTGTCTATATTTTAACATATTTAAAGCTCATTAAAATCGGAGGGGCACACTTGTAAGTTCCCTTATAAGTCTTAAGGATGTTTAATACGTACAATAGTAGCAAAAAGTTAAAGGACTGATTTTGACGAATATGTTCTTCTCATATAGTTTGAGTAATAAGGATTGTGCAGAATGTTATCATTTATTCAGAACTAGAGCGCAGAAATGCTTCTGTTGCTTTTTTTCCTGAGAATTTTCGAATTCTATGGCCAAATCTAATCTAAAAATTCAAATTAAAATCCTTACAACTTTGGATTGCTTCAGTGAATCCACTCCGGCTTTTGTCTTAAGTCTTTCAACATATATAAGAACAATCTGTAAAATTTTTGTTAAATTCCCATTATTTTAAAAATGCTATAGGTATAAAATTTTTGTATTCTATACCTATAGAATTTTTAAAATAATTATGGCCGTTATATATCCCATATGGGTTGCGTAATTGTGCGTTCCAAAACTTACTCGGGTAACCAAAATTCTATAGTTTATGTCACGTTAACTATAGAATTTTGGTTATCCGAGTAAATTTTGGAATGCAGCCGTGGCGGCTGCATTCCAAAATTCCATAAACCCTTAGGCCACGCCCCCATGTCAGTTCCCAATAGTGAAAAGAATACATATTCATCGTAGGGTCCTACTCAGTACCGTATATTAGTGGCATTAATGGCACTTGATATCAATTTTTTTTTCCATTGCTAATGTTATAAAATCTTTATATTGAACTAAACTGTTCGATGGAGTTTTGATAAATAATAATTAAATATCTATAATCGCAATCGGTATGCTAAGTGTTTGATGTTTTGATGATGACATAAACAAACTATACGAGTCTGACTCTCAATTGTGTTTCTTGGAATAAGGTAAAAACTACAAAAGTGAACAAATTCACTAGAATATTTTTAATTTCATTGGCCAATATCTAGTGAATTGGCTCATTTTTGTAATTTTCATCTCGTTTAAAGATACACAATCGATTCCCTGAACGAGCAGTGAAGAGGGCCGCTCTCCAAGCGTTCTGTGGGAAGAATATGCGCGAGATGGATGAATTCTCGTCAAAATTAGGTACATTCTTGCTGTAAACAGCGTATATGTAAACCAGTATTAAAACCTATAATAGCTTACTGCTATTATTCTTACAACTTTCTCACCATTTCTCGGATAAATGACAGTTATCGTACTTCTAAGGAAAGATTTTTAAAAGTTTGTTTAGCTAGATTCCATTGCGAAAATTATTTACCGATTCCATTTTATAGAAGTCAACTTTCTTGTTGTATCTTTTTCGAAATAAAAGGGAGATTTCACATGTAAAATAATGTCTATGAAAGTTTTTATTTGTTTTCTATTGCAGTACTTTTTTAATTCCGATATTTTTATTATAATAATTATTTTTATTATAATAATTATATTAATTTGAAATAAATAATTAAAAAATGTTTTTCTTTACAATCGAATGAATAGAAAAAAGAATTATATATCTCTAAATAATATACTGAAAATGTGAAATTTACATTTTATAACTCTTGACTACTTAGCTAAGAATTCCGCGTTGACGGTGGCAAAATTATATCATGGTAGGAATTAGAACCTTTCTTATCGTGCTAGGCTCGTTCTACAATACGTCATATGTCGGTGTTATAAATCGTAAACCGTAAGAGGCTTTCTACAATAAGCCGTTAGTCACTACTCATATCATATTAACTAAGAATTGACCAATCGTAGTCGAATATTTTTCTTACATTCAACTGTGATTGGTCAATTC
>NW_012026837.1:7216-15020 GCF_000956235.1 Wasmannia auropunctata
ATATGAGAAGAATAATCGACTGTGATTGGTCAATTTCTTATGGCTTACGAGTTACTACTCTCATTGTAGATGAGCTTAAGAATTCTACAATATGTCATATGCCGGTATCGTAAACAGTAAGAATTGATCAATTGCAGTCGAATATGAAGAGAATAATGGACCTTACTAGCTATGAAAAGTGTTGACGAATTTTGTGTTGCGTGCCATTTCATTATTATGTGCTTAATTGTGAAAATGTGACTTGACTTGTACATTTATCAAATTTGTAAAAATAGATGGAAACTAAAGTTATTTTTGAATTTTATACATAAAAGCATATTTTTTATTCCTTTTAACAGCTTTCAAACCAGAATAGGTTTTATTTTACATGCCTTTTACGACTATATTTACTGACTATCAGGGGGAAAAGAATAGCACCCATTCATTTGTTACAAGTTTTTTATAACAATAAATAAATATAAGGGGCTATGAGCCAAAGCTGGATATTATTATATTTTGATGTACAACAAATAACAGTCAATAAATAATAAAAATATACAGACGTTTCGATCCCGATTGGATCATTATCAATGTTTCAAACGGTAATCTTAATAAAAATGTTAAATTTAAAATAATTTAAAAATACTTTACAATAATTAATACGTAAAGCGATAAAAGCGTATACACAGTCCATATGTAACATAAATGCAATCCAAAATGATAAAATTGTGTTGGTTTTCTAACATTGTTGCGTTGGTTGCGTTGGTTGGCAGTCTTTCCAAATTTGAAGTGTAGCCTTTTAGATTTTACATAAGTCTATTTGAAAACTTTGGTAAAGAATTCGTTGAGATGTCATATTATAACTCAATTCAGAAAGTCTGCGTGATGTTTTTAATTTTGATAGTGTTGCAAAATATATTTTATAATTATTTTTTTTTTTTTTTTTTTTTATAATTAATATATCATTAGTTTATTTATTGTACTATTATTTTTATTATTACCCCAGCAAACGAAAATTAATTCAAATAAATTGAAAATTTAATTAATTTCAATTAATTTTAATTTATTCGAATTGATGCTTTAAAGTCAGGAGGTTCCCATTATTTTTGGATTCAAATAAATTCAAATGAATTGAAATACGAAATGATCTGTTCATCATGTTGAACTCGGATGTATTCATGTTTGTATTATATTGTTTTCTAATTTAAATAAATTGAAACAGGAAAGAGCTATTCACTATATTAAATTCGGATGTATTTATGTTTGTATTATATTATTTTTGGATTCAAATGGATTCGAAAAATCAGAAGCGCCAATTTGAAAATATCGAAATGAATTGATTTCTATCCATTTCAGTTTATATTCGTTTGCTGGGACGCGGACTTCCTGGATTGAGTTAACATGAAATCTCAATGAATTCTTTATCAAAGTTTTCAAAAGGGCTTATGGAAAGATCAGTTACACCTCAAATCTGAAGAAATTGCTATTGATAATGTTAGAAGACCAACACAATTTTATCATTTCGGATAGCGTTTATGTTGCACATGAACTGCGTGCGTGCTTTTATCGTATTAATTATTGTAAGATTTTTAAAATTATGTTATATTTAACGTTTTTATTAAGATTATCGTTTGGAACATTGATAATGACCCAATCGGGGTCAAAACGTTGAAAAGATATTGTAGAAACGTCTAATGTCCGGTGAAATTGATGTTTTTAGAACATTTGTAAGACATTACAATTCAACTTTGTTCATTATTAATTTAATCCGCACAGAATAATAATATTTGTTAGATATCTATTCGATTTTTATGAAACCAAAATAAAAACCATTATAAAACGTTAAAAAATATATATAATTTGAATATACTGTGTTTCCAAGGGATCAATTCCTTCTAAACTAATTCAGATCCAACGGTCACTCGTTCAAGTCACGACCGCTACCAACATTGCTTAATTCTTCACTTCTATGATCGGAAATTGCAGACACTTTGTGATGATCCATAATTACTTGATGTTATATCATGGATACATATTCGTGATAGATCAGATTAATAAAATTATCAAAAAGATGAAAATATATCTTTTTATAAATGTTAACATACAATAACATGATCGATAATCAAAATGACCAACATCGATTTCCGCGTAAAAATTTAAATATCGTTCGTAAATAAGCCTCGTTAGGAGATCAAGTTGAAATCGTGATAGTTTCTATTTACGTAAATTTGTTCATATTTAACAAAATTAACTAAATTACTTGTTTATACTTCAAACATAGACTTAAAATTTTAGAATATAATTAAAAAATACATGGTTTATTAAAATTTTATTTGTTTAAAAATTTATTTAATAAAAATAAAAATAAAATTAGATATATATATATATTTTTTTTTTAATGCAATGTTTTTTATTAATTGTTTAAAAAATAATAATTTGTTCTATATAATTTCAACATTGCAGCAACATTAACAATCAATGTAGAAAATTCAACATAGACAGAACGTTGAAAAAACATTCCCACTACACATTCAACATTGCAACGTCTCAGCAACGTTCTTTCAACGTTCTGTGCTGTATGGGTTTACTATTATAAATTTTTTTAAAGCAATCCTATTTTTTATTTTATCAAAATTTTTTTTTTTTTTATTTAAAAATGGCATGCAACAAACTTTT
This sequence comes from Wasmannia auropunctata, assembly GCF_000956235.1. Taxonomy (NCBI): domain Eukaryota; kingdom Metazoa; phylum Arthropoda; class Insecta; order Hymenoptera; family Formicidae; genus Wasmannia; species Wasmannia auropunctata. The sequence goes on from NW_012026837.1 coordinate 9,872, forward strand.
ACGTGTCATTTCTTGTTTAGACGTCACGATTCCAATATGGCCGTGGTGACTAATCAGGAGCCTTACAGTATTCTAATTTTGTTTGAATGAAATATTTATTTTCAATATATTTATATTGAAAATCAGAAACTTTTTGGATAATCATGTTGACAATGAAAATCTTATTGAGATTGACATATGCCAACATGTTTTTGTCTCTTGAAAAATATACAAAATATACAAAATGTTAAAGTTCTAGACATTGTAAACCTTAATGTCCTAGATGTTATGATCTAGATCTTATTTAATGTGCTTGCAGTTCCAGCAATATAAAAGAAGCGGGCATCCGAAAGCATTAGATGATAGACCAAAAGAGAATGGACAGGCAGACGAAGGTCAGCAGCAGAATAAGGTATCAAAAATCGTATTATTGATACAAACTTGATCAGACCATATGTGCACAAACATTCACAGATACATATACTTTTCATATTTCGCACTAATCATGGATAAATGGAGGTGTTTAAGATTTGTCTGAGAGTCGCATTTGTGGAATTTTTTCACTTTGCATGCTCATGTTTAGCATATCTACCTTTTTCCCTCACTTATTGACGTTGTATTATTGACGTTTTACTTGAAACTTTAATTTTTTTTATATTGTTATATCGTCGAAGTCTGTAAGGTTTTAGCTTGAGCGAGAGCCGTAAATCAAATCCGCGTTATTGGTTGGTATATAATTGATGTACAATTATGTTTCTTCTGCAACGTCTATTTAAATACTGATGCAATTCATATCATTGAATTATCGTTAACATCGTAATTTTAGAATTGTATCATTATTCTATCGAAATATCTTTCGTGTTTCATATCGCACGAGATATCAAAGACCGTATAAGATTTTACATAAAATTATCATAAACATTTACATGAACATATTTTTGTAATTTTTGTAAGTAACACTTAAATAGTAATACTTTTTCTCAGATGATATATGAATTATTATTACAAAGGACCCGTCACAAAATTAGTGGAAAAATTGGCTTTCGGTGGAATCGACTGAATTTTTAGTATATTGAAAATGTTGACACTCTGAACAAAAGTCTCCTTGGGTACTTCCAAGAATGGCAAGTTTTTAAGATATGACTTGTCAAAACTAGTCAATTTTTGTCATTTATGGAGGAAAATGTAATACACGTTTTGTTCAAGCGCGCGCGCGCGCGCGCGCGTGTGTGTGTGTGTGTGTGTGTGTGTGTGTGTGTATTTACATACTATAATACAAAACTAAGAACTCCGTGGTTCGTCAGCTCTGCAGTATTTTATGACTTCACACTCACCTTATGGTGTGTGTGTTTGTGTGTGTTGTGTGTGTATTTGCATACCACACGAATAAGGACTCAGTGTTTCATCAATTCTACAGTATTTTATGACACATCCTCCTTGTGTGCATATGTGTATGTGTTGGTGTGCACGTGTGTGTTGCATATCACAAAGATAGAACCCCGTGGTCAGCTCCATTCTATTTTATGACTCCATTTCCATCCTGCGGTGTGCGCGCGCGCGTGTGTGTGCGTGTGTGCGTGCGTGCGTGCGTGTGTGTGTGTGTGTGCGTACGTGCGCGTGTACGCTCGCACAAAACATATGTATTACATATTCCTCTATAAATGACAAAAATTGACTAGTTTTGACAAGCCATATCTCAAAAAATAGCCATTTTTGGAAGTTGTACCCATGGAAACTTTTGTTCAGAGTGTCAACATCTTCAATATCTATATTAAAAATTTCTGACCGATTCTACCGAAAACCAATTTCCACTAGTTTTGTGAGGGATCCTTTTTTTATTTGTCATTCATCAATTCGCTGCATCCACGAGAATGTATCTATCATAGTCGTGCATGATAGTAGTACAATCGCGTAGTTGTGTAGTCATGTAGTATAGATGTAGTTTTTGGGAATTGCGCGGCAATGCAGGAGAGACAATGCGAGCGAGGCATTCTGAATGTAGTGTTGTGATCGGGCAGAATGAGACTGAGCAGGCAGCAAGCCAGCCGATACAGCAGCAATACCAGCAACATCATTCGCAGCAGCAACAGCAGCAGCAACAATCGGTACAAAAACCAGGTACAGAGAAGTCCACTGAAGTTGGCAGTAGACTGAGCAATGGGAGTCTCGATCCAGCCGAGCAGGACTCTGCAGTACGAGTAATAGATTTGCAAACTACTCTTGACAAGCAGGTATGAATCAATATTATATGGTGGAATGGATAGAAAAATTCAACTATTAACATACAGAACTTCAGGTAGTTTTTCATCTCTGTATATTATATATATACGTATATGAAGATCATGAGTGATTTTTATATAATCTTTCTCCTGCAACATAATTTTTATTCCTCGACTTTTAATGAAACACACACATGCACATGCTTGTACAAACGCACATGTATGTGTACATATATATATGGTCTGGCAGAAAAGTAATGAGACCGTATTAATGTAAGAAACAAATCTATTTATTCATCAATAAATATACAATCCCCTTCAAAGTAATTCCCTTCCGAAGCTACACACTCATAAGAGATGTTGCTCCCACTCTTCAAAAACATGCTGATACTCTTGGACTGAAATCGCCTTTAGTTGGTCGATTACGACCTTTTGAATGTTCTCAATTGTTCCGAAATGACGTCTCTTGCGAGTAAATTTCAGTTTTGGGAACAGGAAGAAGTCGCAGAGACTCGAATCGAATGAATATGGAGGATGCGGAAGAACTGGAATCTCTTTTTTGGCCAAAAATTGGTTGATTGTCAGTGTCGTGTGACAAGGAGCGCTGTCATGATGCAACATCCAATTGCTTGCAATGCTCGGTCGTACACGAGCAACCATTTTTATGAGACATTCCAAGACTTTTTGGTTAAACTGTTGATTTAAAATTTGATCGCGCAACATTGTTCGATTTTTGCATTACACATTTTTGCAACGCACCTCAAAAATTAGTTTTCGCAAAACGAACGCCAACATTCACCAAGTAACTCGAGGAGATTGAAACTTATACTGAAGGTCTATGAGGAGTCGATCTTCACGACTTGAAGAAGAAACTCGTAGTAGCTTGCCGGTTTGCGCAACGACACTAGTCTCATTACATTTCTGCCAAACTATAACGTATATGTATATGTAGTCTTAATGTACGCATACATGTGCATTTGTAATGTTTGTATGAGCATGTGCATATGTGTATCTCATTAAAAGACGAGGAGAAAAAATTATATGTTGCAGAAGTAAGATTGTATAAAAATCAGTATAATATATCTTACTCCCGCAACATATATGTATATATACATATATATGGAGAAAAAAGGTCGGTATCTCTGAATAACTCGCAAAATATAAATTTTATAGAAAAATGTTTTAGACAAAAATAGTAGAATGTAAAAAGACCCACTTACTGATATCAGTTTAACCTTGGGTGGCGTCGCCAAAATCATAACAAAGTCGCCTTGAATTTTTTAAATGTAACCTTTATTTTTTATTGCATATTCTTGTAGCTTATCTCGAAAGCTTTTCAAAACATTATAATAAAATATTTTTTCATTAATCATTTTTTAAGTTACAAGACTTAAAAGTTACAATACCGCCAGCATTAGCATTATCCAAGGTGTCCGAACAACGGCTAAAAACCTTTAAATGTTGTTCAATATCATGAGCTTGACAACATATCAAGATAAAACTGGTAATATCAGTAAGTGGGTCTTATTTTTACAGCCTACAATCTTTGTCTGAAACATTTTTCTATAAAATTTATATTTTTCGAGTTATTCGGGGGGTTCAATCTTTTTTCTCTACCCTGTATATGTAATACATATATCAGATGGAGAGATAGACGGAGTGAGGATGAGAAAAGGAAAGAAATGAAATTGAAGAGTGAAAAAGAAAGGAGAAAAAAAATCATTAAAAATTACTACCTGAATAAATTTTTTATTTATTGAGTCTGAAAGAAAATATTAAAATAAAAATTGCACTATTTATGTACTTATATATAAAAGTACAAGATAATATAATAGAAATATAATAGAAATATAGTAGAAATAAATTATTTATGTCATGTCTTTTAGAAGATATCAACATCAACATTTTTTTAATAACAGATATACATATTTTTCTATATATATTGATTTTTTCCAATGATTTTATATATAAAAGTAATAAAAGTAGGTACTAAAATTATACAAAATAATTTCTATTTTACATTTTTTATATAAAAATATGAAATATCTCGTGAAATGTTTACTTTTTAATAATAACGTCGCTGCAATATTTTTATGCAAATATAATGAGATAAATCAATTGGTAAAAAATACATTTACTGGCCAAAAATTTGAGACTATTGAAAATGGTCTACTATATGAAATGAAATTATATTTATGTTTTAGAATTTAATATTTTTATTATTTTACTTATTATTTTTATAATACAATAAAAAATATATAAAATATTTGAAATTTTTTACCCAAAATATTTTTACAAGATTTTTTACAAAAAAAGCAATATTAGATATTTTTTTTGTCAAAATAATTACCCTTACATTCAATTACATTTTTTTACCAATTTACTTAATCTATCTACAAGTTTATTTTTTCTGATAGAAAACTTCCATTCATCTTCTAAAATAGTTTATTGCTCAATTTTGGGAAACAGGCTTTGTGGGGATAGTGTTCATTTTTTTAAAGTTAAACAATGTAATTACAATTATGCTAAATAAATGCCTATTTATTTTTAAATTAAGAAAAAAATATTGACTATGAATAATAAGGTATGAATTAGATTTTTAAGTAGTATTTTATTGGATTATCCTTAAACTTTATGCGATCTCAAATTTTAAATTTGGTTGGTAATACTTTCCAAAAAATATGTAAATGTACACAATAATTGGAGGTACGGAATTGTAAAAAATAAAAAATAATCTAAAAATCAAATAGTTTTTATGTAAATCTAACAAAGGAATGCGTGGTATAAAAAATTTATTTTTATTTGTACTTCCAAACAATAAGTAATTTTTTTAAAACATTTTTTTGTGTTTAAGGGGTTATACCATCTTTGAGATTTTAAAATGACACCTTAAGTTTTTTTGGTTTAGGAATTTTTTGTAGTTAAATAGATAACTTTATTTAAAATCTGCT
>NW_012026837.1:15437-23088 GCF_000956235.1 Wasmannia auropunctata
AACAAAATACAAAAAATTTTCATTATCTAGGTACATATTAAAGATTAAAGAAATACGTAGAGATTTTTTAAAATATTGATTTTTCTCAAAACGGCAGCTTTTTTACGAAAAATTTGTATTGACAAAAATACAAAATTTTGTAAAAATAGCTACCATTTTGAGAAAAATCAATATTTTGAAAAATCCCTACATAATTCTATATAGTCTTTAATATGTAGATAATAAAAATTCTTTGTGTTTTGTTCAAGGTCAAACCGTGTGCCTGTACACCGATTTAAAGAAACAAAAAAAGGGAATTTGCAATTCGACCAATGCGCCATCATTTTGTACATAAAAAAATAAAAAATATTTTTTTAGTTTCTTATATATGTACATACACAATGTCCTCTAAATAATTTTTAAATAAAGTTATTTATTTGCCTACAAAAAAATCTCAAACTGAGGTATCATTTTAAGGCTCAGGGGTGGTGTAACCCCTTAACAAATAAGAAGTTATAATGATATATAAGATGGTAATATTTTTAATGACTTACCACACGCGCGCACATTGTATGCGTGTATGTGTATGTGTGTGCGTATGTCGTGCGCGTGTGCGTGTTGTTTGTGATATGATATGTGTGCGCGTGTGCCTAAAATTGTAAAAAAACCATATCATTCATCAATTTTGCATGAATTAATGTGAGCACATTATTGATTGTGAACATTTGAACTCAAAAGCAATGTATATTTAAGATAGTTTTTGATATATTATCTTAATAATTATATAACTATACTTCTATTTTTTTTTAGTTTGTCATTATTAAAATATTTTGTAAAAAATTTTTATTTTATTAAAACAATTTAACAAAAATATTAAATTAATGTTTGTATACACATTATTACGTATTTATCTCATTAAAATGCACAAAAATTTCATAGTAAATAATGTAAATTTTATTACTTGTCTCTTAAAAAATATAATAAAAATATAATCATTTTAAAACTTTGAACATATTACTATTATAAATTTATGAGCTGTCCTAAAAATCAGGATGTATCAGATATAATGACATACTTTAATCAATTTTTAATTGTTTTTTCCTCATAATATTGAAGAAAATCTCTAGCCATCGTAATTTTCATAATTTAATTATTTTAGTATATCATATGTCTTTATGTTATTTCTATTATATCTTTATAATTGTAATTATAATTATTATAATATAATATCTTTATAATTGTTATTGTAATTATGACTCAAATTATAACTATATTAAAATAAACTTCTCTATTATAAAATTAACGAAAAAAGGAATTTAGGCAATCTAATTTGAAATATTTTTCATTTAAAAATTGTAGTCTTTATACTTTAATATTAAAACTTTTGTTTCCATGATGTATACTCAAGAAAGTTGAATGATTAAGATAAGATCAGATAACGAATTGAATTATATTTTTAATTTTTAAAATTATAGTTATTTATTTATTTATTAAAAACACACGTTTTGAGAAATAAGCAAATACATTAAAAATTATAAATTCTTTAAATTTTTAAAAATTTAAATTTATTTATTTAACTGTATCTTAGGTATATTATAGATATATATATAAATGCTACCATTATAAAGAAACTTTTTAATCTTTTTTAATCTTTTATTTTAATCTTTAATTTTATCTTCAAGATATATAAAAATCTTAAAAATTGATCTGCTCAAGATATCTAAAATAAATAAATTTAACAGTATTTTAGTTTTATAACATTGTGTAATCGGAATTTTATTATATTTAAAATTGATTTGGAACAAAATGGCAATTATTTTAATTCTATTTTTAAATGATTTTAATCAGTTTTATCATAAACTAGAAACAATTTAAACAATTAGGGAAAATGACATTTCAGAATAATATATTTGTGGATATATTGTTAACAATTTCATCAGTTTAATAGTTTTTGATAAATCTTTACAATCAGTTCGATAAATGTTTTGAAAAAGGTGTGTTTAAAGTTTAAATATATTTTTTAATAAAAAAATTGTTAATATTTTTAATATGCTATGTTACATATTTATTATAACTTTTATACGCAAAGCAGTTTTTTCCATTAAGTTTTTTTTATTTTGGATGAATTCATATGTCGCGTATATCACCTCTTGTGTATTTAGATTCTTAGAGGTGTTTTATTCAGTTTTTTGCAAAATTAAGTCAAAAACTTGATTGCATATTAATATTCTGTAATTTATAATAGAACTGGAATCTGTTACTAAATGTGTAAATAGCAATATATGCAGTGATTTCAATTATTTAAATATTACAAAACGAACTTTTTGGGCCAATTCACGTTTACAGCGCTATCAGTGCGCTTATAATCAATTCGATTTACGAGTGTTTTTTATGATCGAAGTCAGATTTTATACTTCACATAATCATAGTGATTCAGAGTTATTATTCTAGAGTAGTGTGAGCGTTTATGTCTTTTGCAAGGGAAAAATAGGTCCAATATATAAACTTATTAGAAATATATTTATAAGCGCTGTGAGCATGAATCGGACCGTAATCTAGATAGAATAATTTTTCGAAAATTTAACATAGAAATTTTTGCTGCTTTAAATGAAAATGATATTATTTTAAAAATTATATTAGATTGATATATTTTTGTAGCTGATTTTTAAGATATTTGAATACAGTTCTTTTTTATGTACCTACATATTAATTAATTTAAATTATTTTTATTTTAATTATGTAAATTATTTAATTTTCCTATTGATTTTATTTGTATTAATTATCTTGGTCTCTCAGATAGTAATCTTGCGGTAGATTTTTGTAATAAATGATCCATATTGTATTACTCCAATTAAATGTTTTCAATTAAATATTTATTTTTTGTACAGACATTTTATTTATAATTTATATCTGTTTAAGTGTTTATTAAATATGTTGTTAGCGTATTTTTACCCAATTTTTCTTTTTTTGATTAAGTATAATTATTTTTTTCGTTAATGTAATTTACATATTTCTTTTTTTTTTAATTATGACTTTATCATCGCGCAAGACTTTAAGTTTTCAAATATTTATCTTTGTGACTTGTCTTGGACTATTGAGAAGCATTCTCGAAGATATGTATTTTAACTTGGCTATAGCTTTGAATTTCAAACCTCTAAACTTTAGAAACTTTGGAAAATTTATATTTTATTAGTTGAATTTCAAGATAATAAAAAAAAATTAATTTTTTCTGTTATTTTAATGTTGTCTCCTTAATTCAATAACATTGGGATACCTCATATGTACACATATAATTATAATTTTAAATAATACGTACAATATATACATTTAAAAATATAACGTAACTTACGATACACTAAATGTACAACTAAAATTTTAGTATTGGACACCTACTTATTAATATTACAATGCACAATATGGATTATCCTTTTGTATATAGTATATATAATATAATACTTTCAGTGGTGTCTATGGCATGTTATGGAATGAGTAATAAACATTCGTGTTAAACGTATTGTAATCGCATGATTAGTGAGTAACATTTTGTTGAGGTTGATATTGCTTTAAGAAATTTTGTCATTCCCTTAATGTGGCTGATACAGAAAAACATTAAAAACAAACTCTATAAATACAACAATAGCGTATATAACAATTTTCCTGAATTAGTCTTAGCACATAGATATAATAATCATAAAATTTGATCACGAAGTGTTTTGCATAGAGTTATACAACGTTCACACTTCGGTTTTTACAATACACAAGTAGCTTGAATGGGGATTAATATAATACAATGAGTTGATTGAAAATTATTGTAAATGTTATTTTAGAGTTCGGAATTAAGTACGTGGCAACGACGAGTAGCGGAACTAGGTGGACGCGTCGCCGAGTTAGAGGAAACACTATCGAAAACGCAAAAAGATCTTTTGAAGGCACAAGAGGCAGGTCTGAAACTACAAAGAGATTTGCGAGAAAACGCAGCGCAAAAAGAGGACCAAGAGGAGCGAATAGCGACTCTAGAAAAACGATACCTCAATGCTCAACGGGAGTCCACTAGTCTTCATGACCTCAATGAGAAGCTGGAGCAGGAGTTGCAGCATAAAAAGGCTCAATTAAAGGTAAATTACACATTAATCTTTATTTTGTCTTTATTTATTTTACAATTATAACACAATCACTTTCTTACGAATAACTTAATTTACTGAAGCTTCAAGAGGAAAAAATTGCGGCTATACAAGAAAAACTAGAGCTCGCTGAACAGAAATTAGCTCAGTACGCTAAGTTACCAGAAATGGAAGAGCAATTGAAGCAAAGGATGGAGGCTCTGACGCAGGTGAGGAGGCCCAACCAGGTACGCAGGGGAATCATATCATGTCACATCATCAGCTCTTTCTTTTTTTATTCCTCTGCACTTTAACATTCCTAAAATACGATTTGTGTCTAGACAGCTTATCTTTCTTAACATGCATTATTGTCACAGAGTGCTCTTGTTATATTTCAGTTAATTTTATCAAACAATAATAATTTGCTGCTCTGTCTTGTACTACTGTATGTATGATACACAATAATAGCATTCAACATACAGATCGAGTATTTTAGTGCACCGCAGTGCGTCTTTGCAATATTTACGCTGAAATACACAAATTGCTAAATATACATATATATATATATACATATATACGAGCCAAATTTACAGATTAAATTTATTTGCTTCAGGAATTTCTAGTTACATGGTTTCTTTATATATTTTTGAAAATTGATTATGTCTTATCTTATATGATTTGCAAATTGATATAATGCAGCATGAATAGTGGAACCTGGTCAACTTGGTCTGTATCAAATCTATTCTGGAAATGATGGATATGTTTCAAACATCATAATTTATAGTTTATGAATAGTGTGCCACTTTTTGAATGTTTATTAATATAATATATTCTTTCTTTTTTTTTTGCTCATGGACATAACACGCTTTTATTTTCTTACTATTTCTGTCATAAAATATCTTATTTAGATTATACATATAGAAAAATTAGAATTGTGTGTGCGTGCGTGTGTGTATGTGTGTGCGTGTGCGTGCGTGCGTGCGTGCGTGCGTGCAAGTGTGTAGGAAAATGTATAAGTTATATTTATTATTTGCTTTGCCTTGAATTACATTTTAATATGATCATTCTCTATCCATTCTATTTCAATCGATTGTGAGAATTAACATTTATCATGAGACTTGACATTTATTATTACCATGAAGTTGAAATTATTTAATTTGTTAAAAGTGATAAGAGAGTTTCTTATAAATAATAAAGGCTTTTACATTAATTATATATAAATTAATTATATTATAAAAATTGTTAATATTATCAATAAATCAACTGATAATAAATAATTTTAATTATGTAAATTTAAGCAGGCTCAAGAGAGGCATGGTAGTGCGGAGGATAGAATTCAAAGACTGGAAGCACAATTAGAAGAAAAAAATGCAGAAGTGATGCGTGTTAATCAACGGCTAAAGATGAATGAGGAGCATAATACGCGTCTTAGTACAACTGTTGATAAACTTTTATCTGGTAATTTTGACTTAATATTTTTTCCTCTCAGATCCCCCTATAATTATTTGCAGGATTATTAACAAAAATTATTTAAGTATATATTAAAGGTAAACAAATAGATTTTGCTGTCTAAAAGAATAACTTAAATAATACATGTATACCGAGGGGGTAACCACTAAGAAAATAGATGTATGTACACCTGGACTTCGGACTTCACGGACTACGCAGGACTTCACGGACTACGCTGAATTCCGTTGGACTACGCCAAATTTCATCGGATTACACCGGACTTCATCGGACTTTATGGACTACGCAGGACTTCACGGACTACGCTAAATTCCGTTGGACTACGCCGGATTTCAATGGAATTCATCGGACTTTGTCGGACTTCATCGGAAATTTGAGGAATTCATCGGACTTCAAGGAACTCAACAGATGCCTGACGGGTTGTACACCGGAATTCAAGAGTGGTTACCCCCTCGATGTAGACTTAGAATTAGTTATTTATTTTTATCAGTAAATATATACCAAAAAGTAAAGTGACATTAAGTTAAGAGTTTAAATTTTTTGTTTAGAATCCAATGAAAGATTACAAGTACATTTAAAAGAAAGAATGCATGCGTTAGAAGAAAAGAATGCGCTTACTCAGGAACTCGAAAAAATGAGGAAAGTGGCAGAGGATCTGCAAAATGAAAAGGCTGACATCGTTAAAGAATTGGGCAAAGCGCGTCTAGAAATTGACAACGTTAAAAGACAAATGCTCCAACAGGAAATTGCATTTAATATTCAGCAAACAGATGCGTTAACAAGAAGTTTGTCACCAAACGCTGTGGATCCAGGCTCCTTTTCGAGGAGCGCAAGTCATAGCAGTTTCGACACACACTCATTGCCTAGAAGAGGAGGTAAACGATCTATGGAAGATGATTCATCGAAGGTATTGTATTGTTTATGTCAAAATATAAAAAGCACTACTTAATCGTATGTCTAAGAAAGGTAAACATGTATAATGTTAAATGTTTGGATACTTTAGAATTATGTTGCACGGACTTTGGCGGAGCAAGAGTGGGAAAAGTTGCAACAAGCGCATGTGCTTGCTAATGTCCAACAAGCGTTCGATGTTTCGAGTGACGCAGAAGATGGAGATAACGAAAGTATTTTTAGTTGCGCGGCAGACGTAATTAGTCCTACTGGTCATACAGATGCCCAAACATTGGCATTGATGCTGCAAGAACAATTGGATGCCATTAATAAAGAAATTAGATTAATTCAGGTAATTGATATACAATAATTTATGCATATAAATCTGTTTTATATGAATTCAGATATTTTAAGGCTTCTGCCTAGACAGCCACGAACTCTGTGTTAACGGTGGTAACACTATATCGCAGTAGAAATTAGAAACTTGTTTGTCGTACTATGCCCGTTCTATAACACGTCATATTAACAAGTCGTAATTCGTGATAATTCTACAAAATATGTTGTATGCCGATATCGTAAGCAGTAAAAATTGATCAATCACAGTCCAATGTTAAGAGAATACTCGACTTTAAGAGAATAACGAACCTACTGTGAAAAATGTTGATGACGCCGTTTCTTTATTATGTGCTTAATTGTGAAAATGTGATTTGTCTCGTACTTATCAAAATTGTAAAAATGGACGGAAATTAAAGTTATTATTGAATATATATAGAAGCATGTTTTTCACACTTTTCAACAGCAAATCGTAATCTGCTGTCAATCTTCTTGCTTAAATAGGTTTCACTTTACGTGCCTTTTATGACTATTTACTGATTATCAAGGGAGAAAAGGATAATTTCCATACATTTTTACAAATTTTTTTTAAGTGATCCCATTTTTTTTATTTTATCCAAATTCTCTTTATTTAAAAATGACTCGCCACAAACTTTTATGTGTCATTTTTCGCTTATGACGTCATGATACCAATATGACCGCGGTGACTAGGTAGGAGCCTTAATGTAAAAATTAATGAAATAGGTTATCATATACATCCAACAAATTACTTTATATATATACACTGCTCAAAAAAATTATGGCATAGAAAAATTTTGAGCAAAAATTGGTCAACTTTGGTAAACGGTAACTCCGCGAAAAATCATCGTAAAATGATGAAT
>NW_012026837.1:23145-32041 GCF_000956235.1 Wasmannia auropunctata
TGCTCAAAATTTTTCTATGCCATAATTTTTTTGAGCAGTGTATATATATATATATATATATATTAATTACATATTATATATAATTATATAATTATATAATTATATATATATATATATCTTCTTTTATCTAAATCTTGAAGAATTGATAGTTTTTTAAATGATTTGTTTCTAAGCGATTGAAAATGAAGGATTTTATAGGAAGAAAAGCAGAGTACGGAAGCACGTGCAGAAGAATTGGAGTCTCGCGTTGGCAGCCTCGAACACATGAATCTGTTAGCTAGAGGTCGTAGCCTCGAACGAGCATCGCCGCCGCTGAGTGGGCGGTCTACACCAAAATCGCATCATAGTCCAAGCAGGGATTATTTGCATAAGTACCACACCGTTAGTAATCACGTAAATGCAATAATTGTTATTTATATTAGTTTGATTACATAGAGTATGAGCAAAGTGAGTCAAGTTGTTTATAATATATTTCTGTATTTTTTTTTTTCACGTAGGCACCTGCGTCAATGTCTCCGGCGCATTTACATCAATATGCTGCTTCCTTAGCTAGTCCGGGCCAACTATCAGAATCTCTTCCTGCTAGCCAGGTTAGCTAGTAACTTGATTTAATTATTATTAGATTAAAAGGGGAAGGGACAAGAGGTTTGTATTTAAATTAAAGGTAAAATTTGCGAATTTACTTTAAGGAAAGGAATAAATGAACACAGTTGTCCGTTTAGGTGTTATTTACAACTATGCTCCTATCTGATAGTGTATTTGATTTGTTGACTCGACCCGATTCAAATCAATAGTCTGTTCTTTTTAGCTGAGTTTTTTGAACAGTTTAGCTCTTCTTTTACAGCTAAAAAGAATAGACCGAATCGGAGTCAGATCAATAAATCGAATACGCTATGATGAAATGGAGAAAATTAATTTGTAATACAAAATTTATACCATATGAAACATGTAAGTGTTTTTGTCACTAAAGATAGGTCCGAAAGTTTCGAGTGTTTCGCATAATTCCCTGACTTCTAAGGAAGCAATGTGCTGTTTTCTGATCTAGTTTTTCTCAGGACACTTTGCTCTACAGATTGAAATTAAAATATACTAGAAATTATGTTATTATAAAATGGTAACAACATAAACATAAAATTCTAATTTTTGCGTAAAAATTGACGTTATTTATGCAGTAAATAACACTTAAATGAAAAATTATGTTTATTTGTTTTTTTCCTTAAAATAAGTTCCAAAATATCCCACACATATTTTATAAGAAATGGGTTTTGGTCAATTTACTGCAATTTTTGATATTTTGTATTAATTTAGTATTTATGACAAGTTGATTAAAAATACTCACAAAGTTTGAAATGCCTTCGCTTTTACTCTTGGACTTTTAAAAGATCTTTATATCTCATACAGAAAAATAAATCTTTTTCACAAACATTAGTTATAAACTATAATTTATCACAAAAAAATATCCTAGACTTAATATTATGAAAGAAAGATCACATTTTTTAATATTCCGAAAAATCGCAATATAAAAATTATTTTATTTGCATTTATTTTTTTGCTAATTTTTAAATAATTTCATGTTATTTGAAAAGCTTTATTTTCTAATTGCAAGAAGCATTGAGTTTCCAAAAATTAAATATTTGATTTTATGTTTGTGTGTTCTAAATATGCTTTTTTAAACATTAAAAAAATTATTTGAAAATCGGCAGAAACTAATAAAGTAAATGCAAATAACAAAAAATTTTTTCCAACATGTTTTACAATATATCATGTATTATACTGATAATTTTTTTATAAATATTATTGGAATATTGACAAAACATGATATTTTTTTTCAATTAGGTTTGGGATATTTTTTTCGTAATATATTATACAGTGTTTATAACTAATGTTTGTGAAAAAAATTTATTTTGACTATATTCTTCCATTTAAGATGTAAAGAACTTTTAAAGGAACTTGGAGTAAAGCATTTCATAAAGACTTTTAATTAACTTGATGCGGACTACAAAATACTAAAATTTAAAACAAAGCAATCAAAATCTATTTTCTATAAAATGTGTAAGGAATACTTTCCATCAATTTAATTATACAAATTTACTATTTTTTCTTATGCAAACAATTTTTTTAATATGATTTCTAATAAAATAGTTTTAAAATAATTTTAATTGAAATATTGATATCTAATGTAATATAATTTTTTGTAAAAAAAAATTCTTTAAATTTTAATGTATTAGAAAATAGAACTGGTAGAAGAAAAATGAAAATCTTTCGCTTATTAACATAGATAATAATTTGATAATACATTATAATAATGTATTGCATTATAATACTATGAAATTATATTCATTATTTTATACATATGATGTCTTAATGAATGTCTTCTTAATGACAGATTGTTTGATCAATATTAAATCAATTTTTTTTTAAATAAAAATCTTGAGGAATTGATGATTTATAAGTGATTGAAAAAAGAAAAGTTTTAGCTAAGTAAACTTTGAGAAGTTAAATATATATATTATAAAATATTGTTCTTAATTTTAAGTAATAACATTGCACTTAATTTTAAGTAATATTTAATTTCATGAAATGTTAATTTGAAGCCTAATTACAAAAATATGTGATGTAAAAAATTGGAAAGTTGATGTAGAAAATTGCAATACATGATATTCTTTCGTGACTTTTTTTACTTGAAAAAAATCAACTCAAAATTGATCAAAGATTCTATTATTAAAAAAATTTTGATAAATACTACGTACAAATTATATACAAAAATGAAAGAATAGTTCTCATTTGTAACAGTTGCAGTTATCGGGAGAGGAACTGCATTCGGTTAGCGAAAGAGATAGTGGTGGTGTAGGAAGTGGTAGCGATGCAGCATCTCCTTTAACAGCCAGGTCTCTGAGATTGGAACGAGTTGTTCAAGCACTAGCCCATAGTCAGGAGGAACTTAGAAGGTATATTTTCTATTTTGTTAAGAAGAAAATTCTGATTTCAAAATCTATTTATTTTTTATATCTGAGTGAATATATTCGTTTTTATTTATAACGTTAATTACTTTCGATACTTTGGCAATTGCACAATAAGTATAAAAAATGAAAATATCAATTATATAGGTCTATAAATCTTTATACAAAGGACGTACGATTGTAATGTGGGGAAACCTTAATCTCTTTACATCTATTACATCTTAATTATATGATATAGAGATGATATTAGCCGAAGTTTAGTGTCATCTCTTAAATTAGTATCTTTTCATTGTTTGTGCTATCAGACGTACCGGACAGAGCGGATTTCCGAGTGGTGGTTTCCCCACGCACAGGTTAATTAATGATATTAATATTGCATGTAAATCACATTATTATATGCCTCTGTGCACGACGCATTTGAATGGCTCTTGCGGGCATGAGACGAGTGACTTTGAAATCAGACCAGTCGTGTTAATGGTAATTTGTTTATAGTTCAAATAACTACATCATTTATTAGACATCTTCAGATATATAAAAATATAGCATGCAAAGTATCACTTATATGCCCGCAATATCGATTCTCGAGCACAATGGCACGGAAATGTTCAATAATTCGAATAGACACCCGAAAATCCCAGAAGAGACTGATACTAACCTGTTTTCATATCTATCATATTTTCGAGCCTGTCCAGTTTTTTACAGCAATATGATGCCTAGTAATTATTCTGCATGTAAAAGTATGAAGATAAAATTATCGAAAAATTAATGCTTTATGAAATATTTTATACATTTTAACATAAAATATGAAAAATAATCTCCTAAACTATTATTGATTTCTTGATAATTGTTACTTAATATCTTTAAATACATTTAAAGGCATTAGGGCTCATCAAGAATAAATCCACATTAGTGAAGTAAAACCTATGCGAGCCGACATGGATGTTGGTGTATAATAATTTTTACAATATCCAATCACACGCAAACTGCGCGCCACATATTTGTTGGTCTTAAAATACAGTTTATTACATGAGGCCGGAATCCATCATTAATATCTTTATGCACAGAATAATAAGATAAATTGATTGGTGCAAAGAAAACAGTTGCTTTTAAAATGTGTAATTTGCAATATGTAATTACAATTTTTTTAAAGTAATTAAGTGTTCTCTTTAGATCAATTTATCCTATTATTTTGTGCATAAAAATATCAAAATAAAATTTAAAAAAAACAATTACAACAATTTGCGTGATATTTTATATTTGCTTAATATTGCTTAATATTTATGCTTAATATTTAATTCAAATATGTCAGAAAATATAAAATATCTTATAAATTGTTGATTTTTAATATCTCTACTTTAATATTTATATATGCAGAATAACTAGAGAAATTATCTTATATAATAAAATCATATTATTTTATTTTAAAAAATAATCTTTATATGATCTTGAAAAATCGACTTTTTTTTTAATTAATTTTATCATTATTTGTCCCCTTTCAGACTTTACAACTTTTGTCTAAAACATTTTTCCATATCTTTTATACTTTTTAAGTCAATACATTTCGATGCGAAAGTTAAAATAGGATACTACAGAACATGAATTTTGTTATATTATGTTGTTTCAGTCTTTTTTCTCTATCTTTATAATCAACATACCTCTATAATAATTTTATCTTATAAAGAATAAACAGTTATCAATATTGCAATGTGCAAATATTGCGTATTGTAGAATTTCCTTTATATATTTATTTGTTAACGTTATTTCTTAAAATTTATTTAGATGTGCTTATGTTTTTTTGTTAATTTTATTTTAATTTTTTATTACTTAAACTATTAACTATTATTAATATTAAATTAAAATTATTTTAATAATAATTATTATTAGTTAATTAAAATTAATTATTAATTTTTTGTTAGTTAAATGCGCTATTTAAAATTGGACAGGTTTTGATATATACGTATGTATTATATGTATACATATGTGAAGCCATCATGTGTAATTGCATCACAATTCACTTGAGTCTGTGAGTTTCTTCCTTTGAGTATAATATAATCAAGAAAGAAAGAAAGGAAAACGTTTTTTATAAGATATGATATAAACACTTATATAAAAATAATACTTACATGTCTCAAAATCAGCTATCTTTACAATAATAATTAATTCTTTAGCCAATTTTAAATTGATTTTTGTTAAAATGAAAATATCGAGATAAATATCGAGATAGCATCTTTCTCTTACTCTCTCTCGCTATTCTCCGTCCTCCCATTTTTTTCTTTTCCCTTCCTCTCTTTCTCTCTCTTTTCTACTCTTTCTCCTTCCTCCTCCCACTCCTCTCCTCTACTCCCCCTTGCCATTTCTCTTTCTTCCTCCTCTCTGTGTCTCTCTTTCCTTCCTCCTTTTTCTTTCTCTTTCCTTTTCTCCTTCTCTCTTTTCTTCTATCCTTTCACCCCCTCTCTCTTCCTCTCTTTTTCTTTCTTCCCTTTTCTCCTTCTTTCTTCGTCTTCTCTTTTCTTCTTCCCTTTTTCTCACTTTCCTTCCCTTTTCTTCTTTTCTTTCTCCTTTTCTTTCTCCTTTCTTTCCTTCTTTTTTCTCCTTCCTATCTTATTCATATTTACATAGGTCACGTCTCAAAACTACTAATTATCCTTTTAATGACAGATTCTTTGATTAATTTAAAGTTAAATTATAATTTATAATTTCTGATTTATAAGTAATCAGAAGAAACATTTTTGTAAAAAAAATTTTTTTAAAGGCAAGTGGATAACAAAATGTATTTTTCAGTTAATTTCAGGTAGAATTTATTTAAATATTCTGTTTAAATAAATTCTTAAAAATTTTAAAAACATGAAATTTTCAAGGGATTATCATTGAAAATGAAGGATTTTCATATAATTGTATTAGAGAAACTTTTGAAAGGACGATGGATAAAATAACCAAATATTTACCTAAGCGATGGAACCTTTTTTATGTATGTTTTCTTATGTTTTTTGATGTGTTGAATCATTTGCAAACGTTAATTTTAAACTGATATGATGGGAAAGCGTTGAAAACCACATTTAAAGTAGCAGTTTCGTCGAAATCTGAACAAAAATTCAAAAATACATAATACTTTCTTATTTTCTTTTTCTCTTTCTATCACCTTCTATCTTACTTCTTCACTCTTACTTAATCTTCCATCATTAATTCTGACATCACCTAATCTTACTTACATCAGCTCAATCTAATATCACCCAACCTGCCCCAAACTATTCCACTCTTAGCATGACCTAGGACCAATAACGGGCGTGCGCGCGCGTGTGTGTGTGTATGCGTATATGTGTTTAAAAACTTCGTTATAAATTATCACTATGTAGTTTAGTTGTCAGAGTCATCATCATCATCATCATAATATCCTTCAATATTGAAGTAATTGTCTAGATACCCTGCTGGTTCTTCACTTCTAAGGGGCTGTCTATAATACATCGTATGTCAGATCGTAAGCCGTAAATCGTAAGAATTGACCAATCACAGCTGAATGTAAAAGAAATATTTGACTATGATTGGTCAATTCTTAGTTAGTATGATATGAGTAGTGACTAACGGCTTATTGTAGAAAGCCCCTAAGTATCAAGCATAAAACAAATACGTTCCATATAATGGTAGCAATATGCGAACAGCAACCAACTACTCGATTTCCTATTTTACAGTTGCATGACGAATGACCAATGATAGGCTGAAAGTCAGAAAAACTTTTATTAATAAGGACATAGGAAAAATAGTACATAACATAAGAACATAGGTCATGCTAAAAGTGGAATAGTTTGGGGCAGGTTGGGTGATGTTAGATTAAGCTGGATAAGATTAGGTAATGTCAGAATGGATAATGTTAAATTAAGTAAGAGTACAGGAGTGGGATAGAAGGTGATAGAAAGAGAAAAAGAAGATAAGAAAGTATTACGTATTCTTGAATTTTTGTTCAAATTTCGACGAAACTGCTACTTTAAATGTAATTTTCAATACTTTTCCATCATGTCATTTAAAATTAACGTTTGCAAATAATTAAACACATATAAAAACATAAGAAAACATGCATAAAATAAGTTCCATCGCATAGGCAAATATTTGGTTATTTTACCCATCGTTTTTTTACTTTTAAATTTATATTTTATCTCTTTAGAGAAGACAATATTGTTTCTTTGATCATTTTTTCGTGATTATATAAAATGTCAATCAGCATTGTCAATATATGTATGACATACACATACGTGACCTCTGTCCAGTTGGCCCCCCACCACGCGGGAATCAAAAAACAAATATCTCAGAATTAAGAGCTATTTATAAGTTCTCAAATCCAGCAAGTTAAAAATTTTGAACTCGTCTGCCTTAGCAGGAATTTTGATTTAAAGATGGGGGAAGAACTGAGTAAACTACTCAGTTCCTCATCCTTTAAAATTAACAACAGAAAATCTCTTATGGGCACATAATTTTTTCTCGCAGCTTTTTATGAACACTTAAATCAATGCAGTTTTGATTTTTAAGCTCCATCTCTTATCCTCGAAACAACCCCAAAACTAGTATATACGCTGAAAAGGTAACTCGTATAAAATAGCATTAAATCTACAATTGCTTTAAATCATATACTTCTAACATTAATGTGCTATAAAAATATATAAAACTTTTTGAGCTATAACTCTTTAGCAGGGAAACCATCTCTTGCGTTCGGCACTCAAGAAAAAACAATGCTTGAAGATAGAAAATAAGTCATTTTATGATGAAAAATTATCTGCTGATTTATGAGTTCTAGAAATATACGTAAACCGATTTTTAAGCTGCAATCCTTTAATAGGGAAACCACCCCTTATGATCGGCACTTAAGAGAGAATTACGCTTAAAAATACAAAAAATAAATCATTTCATGAAAAACGAAAAGTTATCTGATGAGTGTCGAATGCAAGGGAGCTAAGGAATTGCAGCTCAAAAATCGGTTAATGTATATATGTTGCGAGAGATCATAAATCATCACATAATTTTCTATCATGAAATTTTTTTCTATCGATCTTCAAGCATAGTTCTTTCTTGCTTGCTGAACACTAGGGATGGTTTCCCTTTTGAAGGATTATAGCTCAAAATGAATTATACATTTTTGTAGCACATTAATGCGGAAGTATATATGGTTTAAAGACATTGTAGATTTAATCAAAAGACACGGTAATGTCTCGATAGATCGATCTCGTTAGTAGACTTGTCACGAGACATTACCGTGTCTTTTGATTAAATTTACAATTCCTTTAAACCATATATTTCCGCATTAATGTGCTACAAAAATGTATAATACTTTTTGAGCTATAATCCTTCAGCAAGGAAACCATTCCTTGCGTTCAGCAATTAAGAAAGAACTATGCTTGAAGATCGATAGAAAAAAATTTCATGATAGAAAATTATGCGATGATTTGTGATCTCTCGCAACATATATGTATACATTAACCGATTTTTGAGCTGCAATTCCTTAGCGGGAATATATATGTATATACAGGGTGTCCTATTTTGAAACTTCCACGCGATTATCTCAGAAAGAAGGCGTTTATCGAAAAAATGTTTTAGACAAAAGTTGTAGGGTTTCGGAGGGGACATAAGATGATAACATTGGTTTGACCCTAAGTGGCGTCGTCAAAGTCAGGACAACGTCACTTTGAATTTTTTAAATGGAACCCCCAATTTTTCATTACATGTTCTTATAGCACGTCTCGAGAACTTTCCAAAACACATAAATAAATATTTTTTATGAAATAAATCTTGAGTTATGAAGCTTGAAAATTGGAGTACTGTCGGCATTAGCATCATCCAAGGTATCCAAACACTAGCTAAAGATGGCCAAGGTCGTTGGTCTTTATCAATGTCATGATCCTGAACAACATTCAAAAGATCGGAAGAGCACACGTCTGAACTCCAGTCACTTA
>NW_012026837.1:32091-32973 GCF_000956235.1 Wasmannia auropunctata
TCATTGGTTTGACCCTAAGTGGCGTCGTCAAAGTCAGGACAACGTCACTTTGAATTTTTTAAATGGAACCCCCAATTTTTCATTACATGTTCTTATAGCACGTCTCGAGAACTTTCCAAAACACATAAATAAAATATTTTTTTATGAAATAAATCTTGAGTTATAAAGCTTGAAAGTTGGAGTACTGTCGGCATTAGCATCATCCAAGGTGTCCAAACACTAGCTAAAATCTTTTGAATGTTGTTCAGGATCATGACATTGATAAAGGCCAACGACCTTGGCCATCTTTAGCTAGTGTTTGGACACCTTGGATGATGCTAATGCCGACAGTACTCCAACTTTCAAGCTTCATAATTCAAGATTTATTTCATAAAAAAATATTTTATTTATGTGTTTTGGAAAGTTCTCGAGGCGTGCTATAAGAACATGTAATGAAAAATTGGGGGTTCCATTTAAAAAATTCAAAGTGACCTTGTCCTGACCTTGACGACGCCACTTAGGGTCAAACCAATGTTATCATCTTATGTCCCCCTCGAAACCCTACAACTTTTGTCTGAAAGATTTTTTCAATAAACGCCTTCTTTCTGAGATAATCGCGTGGAAGTTTTAAAATGAGACACCCTATATGTATGTATACATATATACAGGGTGTCTTATACTCAATGGTACAGCGCTTGTGGGCAGGTAGTGTGGACCAAACTGAACAAAAAAGTTCTCTACCATTTTGCGATCTTCGCAATAGTTTTCGAGATATTAATATATAAAGTTCGTCGAATCTGAACGCGCGGCGAGATACACCCGCCCGCCGCGGACCGCGGTCACCACCCTCGCGTGCCTAGTTGGCGGCGCGTGGGGGTAACTGATTGTCTAGCGCACGGCAAT
>NW_012026837.1:33895-37887 GCF_000956235.1 Wasmannia auropunctata
TTTTTCTACATTTTCTAAATATTAAAATGGAATTTTGTAAGCGAAAAACTGATCGTCCAGCAAAAGATCTCACTGCATTGTTTAATGCTATTAAAGAATTAAAATTGGGGAAGAAATCGATACGAAGCGTTGCTTTGTCATACGATATTCATAGAACAAGTTTGAATCGGTATGTTTTGCAGCTTGATAAGTAGATCGACGATTTTTCAACAATCAGCGACAACAATCTTTTAATAAAAATTCAATTACTTTGTACGGGCGGTGCACCATCATCTTCTGACTCGGAAGAAGAAGACTTCTGCATCATTTGTATGAAATGCGCAAACATAACAGCCGGTTATTACATCTGCGTACATTGCGATTCTGAGCACTCGCAGATGGAAGATTAATTTCAATGTTCGCGTGTTTTTTTGTGCTTTTTTTCAATGAAATTAATTAAAAAATAACTAAAATTTGAAAATATGTTGTTTTGGCTTTATTTTATGATTTATATTTTAAGAATTCTTAGGATTTATACGGTTGATCAAATTACGCTATGAAAAAAAAATCTCGATTTTTTGTGTTTCGGGAAAATGATCATATTTTTTTTGCGATGAGATAGAAGGCACGTATATTCGAGAAAAAGTTGCGCTAGGTTTTTACCTTTCCAACGGTTTATTTGGTTTCATGAAATTCGAAAAAATACGAGTTTTAAAGTCGTTTAAAAAAAAGTTAATCAAATTACTCTATACTCCCCTACATTTAAATCAGATTTTACTTTTTAATTCTTGATACAACTGTTTTTTCTTCGAGTTTGAGTGCGTAGGCTTGTCACCTTTTTTTACCTTTTTTTTAAAAAAAATACTCTTCTACACGAGTTGTCTTTTCAACGTAAACTAGTTTTGAAGGTTGATTTGAGGATAAGATATTGAGCTAAAAAATCAAAACCGCCTTGATTTAAGAGTTCAAAAGAGCTTCTAATTATATGCCCATTAACAATTTCCTATTGTTAAGGGGATGGGGGCTGAGTGGACGTCTCCGTTTAGCCCCCTCTCCTTCCCCTACCTTTAAATCAAAATTCCTGCTAAGGCGGACAAGCTCAAAATTTTTAACTTGCTTTGAGACTTTATAAATAGCTCTTATAATTCTGAGCTATTCGTTTTTTTATTTCGGCGTGGTGATGGTGAGGGGGGGAGGGGAAGCTGGACAGAGGTATACGTCCACGTATATTAATTCACATATATTTTTGTATCTCGCAAGTTTTTATACAAAAATCAGATTGACAGCAGAAACAATACACAGCAAAAAGGCACAGGCATTGTGCAATCATGTCCGTTTCAGCTCAAAATACTTGAAATGAGTGTAAACTATTTTGAGAGATACATTTTAACGAGGTGCATCAAAATTTGAGGGGGGCCAAAATCAGATCTTATCGATACTCATCCTTTACAAAAGAGACTGGAATCCGATGATCTTGACCTTGACATATGTTATTAAGGTTATGAACAATATTTCAAAGGTTCTTTTCTTATCGCTCATTATTCGTTAAAATGTTAACTAGGTAAGCTTCATAAATAGAACACACGGTACGTTATATTTAAGAAGTAAACACGTTTTGCCCATGTGTAGTAAGCCATTCTTATACTATTCTTTCCGTACGAAAGGGCAGTGAAAAACTATATTTGGGTTGAAACACTAGAAACGTTGCTTCAGGCAGAAAGTTGTAAATCCATCTGGAGCCTTGCTTTGTATTGTAAAGTATACCTGGACACAGTGGATTCCATCCATCCTTCTACGGGGAGGTTTCACCATTGGAAAAGATTGGGTCAGGGACCTCATTTCGTGTGAAAAGTTGTAAACCTGTGGAACGGTGCTTACATGGATTTGCAACTTTCCACACAAAGCAATGTTCTACGTAGGTTTACAATTTTTCACGCAAAGATTTTACGTATGGACAACTTTCCACACGAAGTGAAATTCCATTTGGGTTTACAACTTTCAATATGAAGCGAGACTCCATCCCATTCCTGCTTATAAGGCAAAACGAGGACTATAATTGTACTTTTTACATGAAATTTTTACTTTTCAAAAAGCAACTTTTAATTTGGAACTAAAATCTAATTGGATTAAGTTATATTCTTTGAAGGTAGGAATGAAGAAGAAGTCTTTCACTTAGCAGAAGTCGTCCAAGCATTTATCTAAGTATGCAAATATGCAAATAATAAAGTATTTATATTAGCTAAAATTTAAATCATAAAGTTAAACACATATATTTATATTGTCAACTTTATTTGTTAATAATTTTTTAATAATGAGCGATATTTAAAACCTTTGAAATGTTTGTTGTCAAGGTCATAACCTTGACAACATATGTCAAGGTCATTGAAGCCTAATTCTATTTTATAAATTTTTATCAAAATTACTAGATATACCATAGATTCCTTGAAATTCTTGTTTTTTACTAATTCACAATATATAATTTGTTTGCATTGCTTACAGTCTAATTTACATATTTCAAAGTTGTATTTAAAAATTTTCTAATTTTACCTGAAATTTCGAACAAAAATACCTGGAAAATTCGAAAATTCTGAAGAAATTTTTTATAAAATTTTAATAAATATTCTGTTAAAAAATTTTTAATTAAAAGAGTGACCCCAAAAATGGCCTGTATTCTCGCCCTCGATTCCGGACTTTATTTTGGTAATAAATGATAGTAAACCATGAGATACTAATCCTCTGAAACTTTCAAATTGGATGAGCCACTGGAAAAGCTGAAGTTGATCTTGAAATAAACTTTAGAAATGTCTTCAAAATCTAAGTAAAGGCCTTCTTCTATTTACTCTTACATAGCCTTGTTTACTTGACAAACCTACAACTTTTATCTGAAACATTTTTCTCTAAAATGCTTTGCTTAAAAGCTATTCACATGCAAAGATCCGTTTTGAGAAACACGGTATAAAATGATAACTTTGAGGCTTTATAACTTGGCAACAAAGAGTAGACTCAATTTGGAAGTTTCAGAGGATTATTGTCCCATGGTTTACTATCATTTATCATCAAAATAAAGTCCGGAATCGAGGGCGAAAATACAGGCCATTTTTGGCCTGTTTTTGGATCACTCTTTAGTCAAAGATATGACGTAAGAAATAGAAAGTTGTAATAATAAACTCTCAATATTTTTGATAAAAAAGGTTCACTTTAAACAGTGGTTTGAAACATATTTTATATAAATAATGAAAAAATAAAAAGAGAGATATGCTATATTTTATATAAATATAAGAAATATGAAATATACCGTAAAAACACACTTATGTGTTTCAAAAATACACTTATGTGTGTCTGTAATAATTTTATAAAAGTATGGTTAAGTATAAGTAGAAAGTAAAAAATGATATTATACAGGGTGGCCTTGAATGTTTTTGCCAGACTTTGAGATTTTATAGGAAATTTAATTTTGAACAAAAATTTTTTTATAAACATGAGTCAAAAAGTGCTTCCTTAAAGATTGTCCAAAAACTTCACGATTATTTTATACATTTTCATAAATATCATGGAAAGTATGTATTTTTACAAAAAAAATCTAAAACAAAAGTTTTAAAAAATTAAATTGTCTTTCAAATGGAACCAAAATAAGTGTGTTTATAAGTTTTGGTTTATAGGTTTATAGTTTATAGTTTATAGAGATCCTATAAGAAGAGACTCAAGCTCTGATCGATTGGCTGGAGTTCGGATCGCACAATTGTGCTTCATAAAGTCGTAATATATCCTATTTTGTTTGATCGGAGCATAGTTGTACGATCCAAACCCCAATCAGAGTTCACTAAAAACAATCACGTGACGAGTTGGCGAGTCTTTTCTTATAAGGTCTCTAGTTTATAGGTTTATGTGTTTTATAGGTTTTGAAATAACAATTTCAAACGTGTGTTTTAATCCTAGAGTACCACACCATAATTTGCCACCCAAATTTACCACACTAGGTAAAATTTATCCGGCCTACCTATTTTGTTGCGTAA
>NW_012026837.1:37937-38531 GCF_000956235.1 Wasmannia auropunctata
AAAAAATATGTGTATATGTGTATACAATCAACACCATAATATGCACAAACTATGACTTTAAATAATTATTGCGTAAAACAAACAAAATTAACTCAAATCACTTGGTAAATCGCTATAAATCATTTATGCAAGTAATTACACTAATTACTTTAATAAATTACTTATACATTACTTACGACAGACTTTGCAGAATAATGTATAATACTGCGGTACTATGCTATGATCTGTTTAGAGATCACTACAAATCACGGCCCTTGCAAATATCTTCTATCAAGAAGTAACAATATATCTCCAATCTCTTTGTTTTCTTTTGTATTACGAAATCAATGCATCGATAGGGTAACTGTCCCAATTACTGCCGGTTTAAGCATATAATGACAATTAATATGCTTATTTTGAAGCTTTTTAAATGCGTAATAGGTACTATTTCTTAATATTATTTAAGTACAAACTTTAATATACATAAAATAAAAGTAACAAACTAAAAAATCAATTAATTATTTATATATAATAAATAAATAAAATATAAGGTTTTGTACCTATTACTGCCAGTCGATTTCCAAATACTGCCCCCCCCAATTACTGTCGCACGTA
>NW_012026837.1:38581-60549 GCF_000956235.1 Wasmannia auropunctata
ATGGAAGGTTGTAGAGGACACTTGTAAGTCCCCCCCCCCCTCCCCCCACATCGCGACTCTACTTCTTCAACCCTGTCGGAATGGCACGCAAAAATGGTCCGGGTAAATTTTATCCAGGTGTGGTAGTCTAGGGTTAAGGAAGCATTTTTCACGTTTATAAGGAAACTTTTTGTTCAGAATTAGTTTATAAAATCTCGAAGTCTAATCGGAACATTCAGACCCACCCTGTACAAAGAGCATAATGCTGAGCTGATTATGAGTGATGGCTGATTATGAGTTATGATATAAAATAGCAAAATATTAATATAAACATGGAACGGAAAAAGAAAAATACGAAAAAGATACCTAATATTCTTATGTGAGTTAGAATGTAGTAGCTTCGATTAGAGTAGAAATAGAAACTAGATTAGCGCTCCATGCAGCAGGCATGGACAGCATAACAACGGCGCACTCAATTCTGGAACTCCTCCTTCCCCATTGTCCTCACGTCACAGCAGCCAGGACAGTTTGCACAAGAACAACTTCTCCAGTGTCGGACTGCCCATCGGACAATTATCGACGTCGCATCTGCACATGCAATCTACCATGAGTTCTGCCACAGCGGCTGCGGTCGCGGCCGCGCAAAAAAAGAAAGGCATTAAAAGTAGCCTTGGTAGATTTTTCAGCAAAAAGGAGAAGGTAAAGAATTTTTCTTTTCTCTTTTATTCTTATATTATACCTTCAACTACGGAAGTCCGTAAAATTTCATGAGATGAAATATCTCTTTACAAAGATATTTTAACATTGTTCAGTTGCTTTTTGAAAGATCACGTATAATAATGAATGCTTTAATAATTTTTTAAAAAGTTTTCAAGCAATTAAATTATAAAGATTCGTATTTGGGATTATATTGTTTGAAAAAGACTAGAAAATTTGAAACTTTTATCGAAATTAGTTCTTCGTGATTTTATTTTACAAGAACTGAAGATTCTATTAAATTTTTACTAGTATATGAAACTAAATATGTATTTTGCTGGGAATTAAATTTTTAGATTAGTTTTAAGAATATTTTTTTAATATTTAATTGTTGATGCTTTTTTTATGTGTTTGTCTAGATTCCTTTACTATTATTATTCATGGAAATAAAGGAGCAAAAATTTTTACACATTGTAAAATCTTATGCATATTTTGTAATGAAAATTTTTCATTCTATTCAATATTTTTAAAAATCTGAATATTTAAAAAATAAATAGCTTTTAATTTTTTCATGATCTTAAATAATTCTGACTTTGAAGCTTACAAATTTTTATTTTCACAAATATATTTAAAAAATCTCAGGGAATATTTTTTTCAATACATTTTTTTAAATGGCTTTGAAATGACTTCGAAAATTATTCGAATATTATTCAATATTCATAGTTTTCGAAAGCCTTTGAGAAATAAAGATCAACTGATATGTATTTATAACGCGGAATAAATAATTATTCTACTATCGGGCATTGTTTGCTAAATTATTTATTTATTATGAATTTTTACTTGCTTATTACTTGGATAGTAATTTAAGACTTGGTTGAAGCGATATTTTGGGTGCGTGCGTGCGTGCGTGCGTGCGTGTAATAACAATTATATTTCTATTAATCCTAAGGCATCATGAGTAATTTTTGGTTAAACTTTCATACACTCTCACGTTGAGAATAACGCAAAAAAATTGCCTTGGCAGTTTATCGTATCTATGGATTAGTTAAAATTTTTTTAAAATTTTAATTCAGGTCTTCAAATTATATTATAAAAGTTACAATAATGTGAAAAATTGGCACGGGGTACGTCGTACCCTTATATGGTCGCCCAAGGTTAATTTTAAAATATTTAAAAAAATTTTTATTAAACTGTTTATAAATTCCTATTTTTATGATGTTTTTTTTATTAATTCTATAAATAAATACAAATTATTTACTATTATATTTTTACGAAAATGAGATAAATGAAATAAGACAAACTGACTATGTTGAATGGTTTGTTACTGATAATAATTATGTAATAAGTTATGTAATTGCATAATTATGTAAATAGTAAAAAGTATTTAGTAAATTACCTAGAAATGATTAGTCAAATTAACGTCGATTAGTTCATATTTTTGTCAGCTTTGATTTTATCATAATTGTTTCCATATTAATTTAGCAATAGCGAATAATTTTATAAGATTTCTATTGTCTTTCAGTCAATTCTATGTAAAATTGACAGATGTTCTAGATTGACAGATGCTTCTATGTAAAGACAGAAAGCATAGTATAATATACATATACATATACTAAAATTTAATGAAGAATTAGTCGAAAGATAATAGAAATTTTATTTATAAATATTCACAATTAGTCAATTAATATAAAAATAAATGATGAAATCGAAAATGATGAAAATATTAGAATTTAAATATCAGAATGAAAATAGAAGAAAATATTAGAATAAAAATATCAGTATTCAATACGATGATTCATTAATGCATTGATATTGAATCGACTTAATTGAATTAATGATACGACTGATAATTTTTGGTTGGTTATATAAGTACAAGAAATACATATATTGAAGTATGTGAACTATATTTTAATAATATAATTGACTTTTAACAAATTATTCAAACATTCAAAATTTTCAAGGTCTTCTTGGTTTTTAACAATTCGATATAATTCGAAATTTGTATTATATATAATTATTTGATACATCTTAAATCTATTACTACTCACCTGTAATTGTTTTTTTATTTCCTTTAATTCAAATATTTAGAATATTTCTAATGTATGTATGTATTTGTAATGATAAAATATTAAAGGAAAAAATTGTTCGTGAAGATAAATATTATAATAGGTAGTATCTTTTTCATGCATACTATTTCAGAGATTTCAAGATTATCTTCATTTTTTTAAATATAAAATTTTATAATCTTTTTTATGATGGGATTTTCATGATATGATTTCTTTACCTATTCTGCATATAAAAATATTAAAGTAAAATGATCAAAAAATTAACAATTTATTAGATATTTTATATTATATTCTTATATATTTTGATATAAAATAATATAAAATATCTCATAAGCTATTAATTTCTTGATGTAACCGTACTTTCATATTTTTATATACAGAATAATAAGATAAATCAATTGGAGTATTAGAAACATATAATTGTTTTAAAAAAGAATTATGCAATTTGCAATTATATGCTTTATTTAAAAAATAATTGTTTGTTTTTTTGCATCAATAAATTTATCATTATTCTGTATAAAAGTATTAAGATAAGATAATAAGTTAAAATAAGATTATAATTATTAAGAAATTAATAGTTTATGTGATATTTTAGATTTCAAAATATTTTTAAAAAAGTTTA
This sequence comes from Wasmannia auropunctata, assembly GCF_000956235.1. Taxonomy (NCBI): domain Eukaryota; kingdom Metazoa; phylum Arthropoda; class Insecta; order Hymenoptera; family Formicidae; genus Wasmannia; species Wasmannia auropunctata. Next base: position 41,945 of record NW_012026837.1, read on the forward strand.
AAATATCTTATAAACTATTAATTTGTTAATAATTCTATTTTAATACTTTTATATACAAAATAACTAAAGAAATCATATTATGTAAAACAGTTATATATATAATAGTATACATAATTCCATTTAAAAAATAATAAAAATAACTTTAACATCTCATTGTTAGTAAAATAAAAAGCACGAAAAAATGCTGTTTATTATAATATTTGTTCCTTCAAAACGAATTCTTTAATATTTTGTTGTATTACTAAAATCATCAAAGATATTCTAAGTGGTAACCTCTTAAGTTAAAGGAAACACTATAAGCAAAAGTTTTTTCTATTTTATTATTAATCTTTCATAAAGTCTATTGTTTTATATAAGAATAATATTTCCAATATATTACTTTTTATATTGTTTTAGTATTACATAATTGTAATTAATTAGTCAATCATCATAAAATTTCACATTAATATAATGTAATGTATATTTATTATTTATTCCATTTATGGATCATTCTCCACAGAAAAGTTTACTGTGAACTCACAAACTTCCGCATAATGAATATGAAATTTATTAAAATAGAGAAATTTGATCTACATTGGATATTAAACGTTTTGTCTGTGTCGTAATTATTATCTTTTTATTATTTAGATTAAAGGGAAAGATACACCAATGCCAGGGGATGTATTAGGTATGGGAGGCGCAAGTACACCAGCTGATCCAGATTACGGGGACAGTGTGTGTGTAGCTGGTACGCTTGGAAATAAAAGTGATTTTGATCGCAGAAAAAAGAAAAGGTATTTACATTAAATTATAACACTTTATTATCTTAATAGATTTTAGGAATTTTATAACATTTGGAATTTATAAAATCTATATACGATGCTATGGATTAATTGGAATTTATATGATATTATGATAAAAAAGTATTATAATAATAATTTAATGCATATAAAGTGCTAGGAGCCGAAGCTAGGATGTATTTTCGCTCCAATATACATATATGTGAACATCATATACATAGGTTTCGTCTAATAATAAAAATGCATTGATCATGTAGCTGTATAGTGTAGATGGAAGTCCAATTCAAGGTACAGATCAAGAGATTTCACATGTCTTTTCGAGCACTTTATATACATTAAATTATTATTAATTTATTGAGCCTCTAACAAATTTCATTAAGTAATTAGAATGTAATTCGCGCGCGCGCGCGCACGCACACGCACACGCGCACGCGCGCGCGCACACACACACACACACACACACACACACACACACACACACACCAGAAAACACGATAATCTCGTGGCAAGTCTGTTAAAAATTACTAAAAATCATATAACCAACCGTGTCTATACATATATGCGAGTTGGCGAATTGTGAGTACTGTATTTTTCGAATCTTAATAACTGTACCAATTTTGAATAGGTATAATCAATATCTCTTCGAATTACATAATGAAAATGTTTTTATTTTTTCGCTACGTACTCTATCAACGGAAATATTATGACGCAAAGTCCAAAATGTGGAAATACAAAATTAAGAAATGTCATCGTTGTGTTTAAAATTACGAAAAAATTACTTTCTTGAAATTTGTCTATTTTTAGGGATCAGAATACGTGATGCTTTAATTTTGCTCGAATATATTATATGAATATATTAAATATATATATTAAATAATATATTAAATAATATATTCAATATATTATAAACATATTACAATAATATATTAAATAATATATTCAATATATTATAAATGTATTACAAGTACTTGATAAAGTGCGCAAAATTTGGCACTTCAATTGTCAAGCTGACTAATAGCTGATTGAAGCGAGAATTGTAGTACGGAAGAAAGAGAGAAATTATATCACACTTTTAACTCACAAAGGGAAGGCCAGGTCAGTGCATCACGGATCTTGACAATTTTTTGATGAAACTAGAGGCAAAATAAAGATATAATGTCCGAGCGTTTGATTGAATGGGTCTTAGTTTTTGAGTAAGAATTTTCGAAAAATAAATTTTTAAATAATAATATGCAATATTTAATAATAAAAAACGATATGTTTCTTTCATTCAACATTGGTATAGCCCGGTGAGTAAAGGGCTTGCTTTCCAATCCGGGAGTCCATGTTAAATCCTGGAACTGCAATTTTTTTTAATACATGTTTTTATTTTATTTTTTCATTTTTTATTACTGATATTGTAATATATAACTTTTTTACATAAAAATTTGTATTTTTCCCCAAGCATTATTATAACCGATGTTGAATGAAAGAAATATAACGCTTTTTATTATTAAATATTGAATATTATTATTTAAAAATTTATTTTTCGAAAATTTTTACTCGAAAACTAAGGTCCATTCAATCAAACGCTCGGACACTATATCTTTATTTTGACTCTAGTTTTACCAAAAAAATTGGGATCAGGATCTGTGATGCACTGATTTGGCCTTCCCTTTATCAGTAGTACCTAAGTAACACAACGCAAAATGTGATTTTTGAGTTATTATAAATGAGTTAAATAAACATTACTTTATCAATTATTTGATTAGTTAGTAATTTTCTATCAAGTTAAAAATAGTTTTCCTCTTCTAGGAAAATTAATTAATTTTTAAGTGACTTTTTTTGTTTGTGATGTTTATATAGTCCAAAGCTAGCCAAAGTTGACCGAAGATCTAACAATAAGTGCACTTGTATGTGCTTTCTTTTTTTGTTGGAGGATATTATTGTCTCACATGTTTACATAATAGAGATGTAGACATAATAGAGATGTTGTTATGGAGATATTATCAACAATTTCCTTCAATGCAGCATTAGTGAGAAACTGCTTACAAACATTGCATTGTGTCGAAAATGAGAAAAAGAACATTTGTTAATGGACCATAATAATGACACATCTTAATGAAAAATTTATACATTTCGAACTATGCACGTAGAGAACACACGTTGATTAAAATACTTTTATAATTCAATCGAAGCTATTAAGCCTATTCAAAATTTGATCGGTTCAATCGTTATTGAGATTTAATAATCTAAGAGTCTCTCAACTTATAGTTGATTTGCGTATAGACATATGTGTTCTACGCTATTGCGCATACACAAGTGAGAGATACTACTATATATCTCTTGATATTAATTGTTACAAAAAAGAAGTGACAGCTTTAAAATATTGTTAATTTCTTAACAAGATGTCTAAAATGCTTAAAAGAAAGTAGGAACTATTTTGATCAACTATTTTAAATAAATATCATTATACAATTATCATTGGAAGTAAAAAATGCTCAAGTTCTATTTATTATAATTTTTTAGTTTTATGGATAAGAAAATGATAAATAAAATTTTTGAATAATTTTTATAAGAAAGCCTTTGCTAGAGTTTTTCACTTTAATTAAATTGCAATTTTTATTAGACTTTAAGATAAACGGACTAGTGAAACGGATATAGGAACTATGTCCCGGATACTTACAAAATTTATTAATCTCAAGTGCTTTTTTTATTCTAATATCAAAATTTAATTATAAAAATATTACAATTAAATTATAATATTATAAAAAAAAGTATTTGAGATTACTTAATAATAAGTATGTGTCCCGATATAAGTACATGCGTTCAGTCACTGGTACGTTTACCTTAATTGACACTAACCTTGGTGTCTTTATACGTATGAATCCTTGTAGCAAACCGTTATAATTCTGATATCGTGATAATAAACTGTGATAAATATATCGATCTACACCACGTTATATTGAGATTGCAAAAAAATTTATAATTACTGCGATCTTCTATATACATTTCATATTTTAGTCTAAGCATGTTTGGTAGTATGTTGGATTCCTCGCGGCACGAGCTTTTAGCGGAAGCGATGAAAGCTGGAACACCCTTTGCTTTATGGAACGGACCAACAGTAGTCGCCTGGTTAGAACTCTGGGTGGGCATGCCGACGTGGTATGTCGCCGCTTGCCGAGCAAACGTCAAAAGCGGTGCTATCATGAGTGCTCTCAGCGATACTGAAATTCAACGAGAGATTGGTATAAGGTATGTTGTAAAAATGTTTTAAAAATTATATAAAAAAAACAATAGAGACGAAAATTAATTATAAATAATAAATTATATTAATATATTAAGGTTAATTATAAGTTATATTGTGACAATATACTGTTATAGTTCGTTACAACATTACAATCGTTTATAATTGATTTATGTATTTTTGTGACAGCAATCCTTTACACCGATTAAAGCTGAGACTAGCCATTCAGGAGATGGTGTCGCTTACGAGTCCGTCAGCGCCGAAAACTTCTCGCACAACATTAGCATTTGGTGATATGAACCACGAGTGGATAGGTAATGTCTGGTTACCAAGTCTCGGACTGCCTCAATACCGGTCCACTTTTATGGAGTGCCTTGTTGATGCTAGAATGCTCGATCATCTTACAAAAAAGGATCTTCGCGGTCAGCTGAGAATGGTTGACAGTTTCCACAGGTAGAGAAAGAACACGTACAATGATTAAGGCATTCAGAAAGTCATCTAAGCTTTTAGTGTTTATATTATTAATATATTTAAATACTACACTATTTTTTTATATTTATAATTGCGTGTTATGGAATAATTACAATTATTACAATATATTTTTAATATATTATCGCAGAACAAGTTTGCAGTATGGCATTTCCTGCTTAAAGCGACTAAATTATGATAGACAACAATTAGAAGAGAGAAGACGAGTGGCAGAAAGTGCCAATATAGATGTACTCGTCTGGAGTAATGATCGTGTTATAAGATGGGTACAATCGATTGGTTTAAAGGTAAACATTTTTAAATATTTTACTGATGAATGGTTATTTATAAAAAGAGATTAAAATATATTTTATACTTGTAGGAATATGGGAATAATCTTTTAGAATCAGGTGTGCACGGTGCGCTCATAGCCCTAGACGAAAGTTTTGATGCGAATAGTTTTGCATTAACTTTACAAATTCCTACACAAAATACACAGGTAAATGCGAACTGTCCGCAGAGTTTCCCACTACGCTTAATTGCATTGTAACAAAAACATAAATGAATACTATATTATTTTCGCAGGCAAGACAATTGCTAGAGATGGAATTTTCCAATCTGTTATCGATGGCGACGGAAAGGCGTCTGGACGAGAATAGCATGAAATCCTGATCCATCTCGTCAAATCGGCTGCCTCATATTCAACCGCATCATGTCTAGTCCAAAACCCCAGTTATTGCTACTATCTATGAGCAAGTGTGTTGTAAAAGTTGTAAGAGCTTTAAGTATCATGCTAGGAGTCTCCATATTGTTATGAAAAATGTGACATTTGATAATATCGAGATGTGTTTTGACATAAGCTGTTAAGATAAGCTTATATGACATTCGATACTTAAGGATTCATCTGACCGATTTTTATGCCGCATAAAGTGCATATAAAGTGATGCGCCACATGCATTATATATCTTTTATGATAAAGAAGAGAAAAGAGCAGTTATTTCGAGCGGTTTTTTATATAGATATTGAAATGTAGCAAGCAGTCATTGGATTATATTACCTGAAAGACACTGCGATGTATAATAGCACTCTCCTTAAAAGCACAAGATATCAATTGCAGACGATTACGACAATAATTCTCTCTGAGTTAGCTTTATTTATTTATAAAGTCGATAAGTCTCAGTATTATATCATGTAATAGAGTAACACGTATTTGTTGTACGACTTGGTATGACATATGTACTTATAATGTTCAATAAATATTTAAAGCTTCTGACTAGTCACTGCGGCCATATTGGAATCGTGACGTCATAATTAAGCGAGAAATGACACATAAAAGTCTGTTGCGTGCCATTTTTAAATAAAGAAAATTTCGATGAAATAAAATGGGATTGGTTTAAAATACTTGTAAAAATGGACGGAAACTATCCTTTTTCCTCTTGATGTCAGTAAATCCTTCTATTTATAGAAAAAGTGCATGTAAAGTCGATTACTTGCATTTTTTGAAGTTTATTGTTGTTGCTTTTCTGCGATGCCGATACTTTTTCTCGCTGTGCTTACTTCGTGTAAGTAATAGTCATTACATTTTCATATTTTTATGTATTGAGGCTAATAGTGTAATAACAAGTATAGTAAAAATATTAATAAATATTATAGAGCTCGCGAAGCGTGCGTCTGTAAAGCTAATAGTCGTAAAAGATACATAGTAAAGCCTATTCAGACAAGAAAACTTACGATTTGACAGCTGTTGAAAGAAGTGAAAAATATGCTTTTTACGTATAAAATTCAATAATAATTTTATTAGTTTCCGTTTATTTTTACGAATTTGAATTTTAAGAGTAAAAAATATGCTTTTATGTATAAAATTCAATAATTTTATTAGTTTCCGTCCATTTGAATTTTAAATAAATAAGACAAATCATATTTTCACAATTAAGCATATAATAAAGAAATGGCATGCAATACAAAATTCATCGTCAACATTTTTCACAATAAAGTCCGTTATTCTCTTCAAGTCAAGTATTTACTTCACATTCGACTGTGATTATAGCAATTTTTACTAATTACGACACATTGTAGAATTTTTACGGTTTATGACTTATAACACCGAAATAAGACGTACTATAAATAGAGATTCTATAAGAAAAGACTCGCCAACTCGACAGGCTCTGATTGGCTGGGGTTCGGGTCGCATAATTGTTCTTCATAAAGTCACACTATTTTGATTGATTGGAGCACAGTTATGCAATTCAAACCCCAGCCAATCAGAATTCACTAAACAATCACGTGACGAGTTGGCGAGCGATTCTCTTCTTACGGGATCTCTATTTAGTATACGTCATATTTCGGTGTTATAAGTCATAAACCGTAAAAATTCTATAATGTATCGTATAGGATCTCTAATTATAAAACGGGCTTGATCTTTGACTATATAGTCAAAGGGCTTGATACAAAAAACAAGGTTCCAATTTCTACCGCGATATGGTATCGTCACCGTTGACGCAGAGTTCTTAGCTGACTAGTCAGGGGCCTGGCAGGGTTATACTTTGTACCGCACAAAGAAGTGGAAAAACAGAAGTCTACGATATTATTGCTTTTGAGGAAACTGTTTATATACAAGATGTCCTGTAATTGATTAATATGACCGGAAAAGTAAATCTAAAGTAAAAAAAAAATTAAAAGTATTAAATTTTTTTTGTTCTCTTTGTTAAACTTAGATAGATAACTGAATAAATTTTGTTATTAAATTTATTTTAATGTTTATCAGAAAACAAATTATATAAGATTTTATTTTAAAAGCTAAAGATAAACTTAATGTTATGTGCACGCGCGCGCACACACACACACGCGCGACTCCAAAAAAAAAACTTCAATAATTAAAATTATTTTTTAATTATTCACTGCAGAATATGTTTGTAATTTAAATATATAAATATTTCTATTATTTTTATAATAGAAAAATATGTTTGAAGAAAGATATTTATTTTATATAACATATATAAATACATATTTTTGATCAAGAAGAACCTTTTCCCATGGTCACAATTTTTAATATTTCAAACGTTGACATTTTTTTAAAATAAAACCATATGATTATGTATGATAATATTTTACATAAATTAATTTTCTGAAAATATGTTTTATTGAGTATTTATAAAAATATTAAAGTAAAATTATTTTAAAACAAAATAGTCTCTTTATAAGGTATATTTTGTGTCATATTTTGTTTTAGTATATATATATATTGCGACAAGATATTAAATATGTAGAATATATTCACTTTTCAATGATTTTATTTTAATATTTTTATATACAAAGTAAGGAAAAATATGTAAAAGACATACATTTGTACATAGATATAAATTGATTATGAAAAGATGTAAGGTGTACAATATTACATTAAAAAATTGCAGTTATACATTACAATGTTGTATGTATTTGTGCAAAAATAGAAAATTGCCAATTAATTTCGTTATGAGTGTACGAAAGTATTTAATTATTCTAAATCAAAATATAAAAATACATAATGCAAAAAAACTTTATTTATACTTTTATGTAAAAATTTATTTTATTTTTTACATATATTTAAGTCACCTTACTTCCTAAACTATACTTGTATTATAGGACACCTTGTATATGTATTCATATACAAAAGCTGCTATGTTTCTGTATCTATAATATTAGATAATATAGAGCTAGAAAGCTGTGCATATATAGAAATTACCGGTTTATTTTTACAGTCAGAGTTTGAGTATTTGGTTTTTTGTTATTTTGATTAATTTTCATAATATTTCCAGCGTCATGTATATTATACTAGATACTATGTATACTAGCACGTAATATATATTGTATTATATGTGAAGAGATGGCAATTTATCGTTTTTTATTTACTAGAAGGATTTATAACAGACATTTTATACTACAAGATGTTTACGAATACAATTATACGAACATGTATTAGTGAATATGTTGTAAGATTAGACAACTTCTTCAACTAAATTATATATTTTATACGTGAGGCTACTGACCGATTTTAAGTATATCATTCATACAACAATTATTGGATTTAATATTTCATGGCAGTGACAAATATCCATTATTGTGTATACTTTTATGTTGCGTATAATTAACCTCTTCGGCACGATTATTGACTAAAGTCGACATCCACGAAAGGCATACATATAACATGTCTTTGACTAAAAATATGAAGACGATTCGCTTGTCTTGGCTGTGAAGTAATACTACGCGGCAGACGTGCGCCGTACCGAAGAGGTTAATAAGCATGGTCGGTAGTAGAACAATTAATGCAAGGCATATGGTAGTCGTAAAAAAATTACGAAAAAGGAGTTAACCATAGCGACGATTAAGACTATGATGTAGAAACAATGTTGCTGAAGACAATGATCGCGCGATGGTAATTATTATTGCCAATTATACAGACAAGTGAAGCTGAAGATGTGGCGAAAGACTGAGATACTAATGGTGATTGTAACACGAACTGATCAAAGATAAAAAAAAAGAAGAAAGACGATCACAATAATGATGATAAGTTATAAATACAGATGTTGTTAATGTTGTTGATACTTGAGCAATCATTGTTGTTGATGTTTGTTTTTCATGAATTGTAACTCTTCTCGCAAACTGTACTTTATTCATCGTAGGCTTCATGGTATCTGCCTTTATGGCATCTCTGCATGATCTTCCGAACGGGCATAAATGAACCAAATAGTTTCTACCAAAGACTTTATATCGAATATACATGCATTTATCAATTAGAAATACAGGAAAGATGCAACATCAGTGCTTTTGATATGAGATAATATCCCAAATAGTCAAATCTGTCAAAAAGCAGAATGTTTGCTACAGATTTTGTCGGCAAAATTCGAGCAGAAATAAACAGAAGCTGTTAACTAAATATGATGGCAGATTAACTGCAGAAACCGAGCAGAATCTGCTATTTTATAATTACTATTTAAATACTTAAATACATTTTATTTAAATGATTAGAACAGATTTTCTTTTTGGCAATTTGTTACTAAATTAGGTCAGTAGGCTGTCTAGCAGAATACGAGCTTAATATATAATAAATTGATCTCAATCTTAATACTCTGCTCGAATCTGCTGATAAACTGCTAACATGTTACTAATATTAAAAGAAAATCTATTTAGAGGTTGGTGATCATAAGCATGCATCAAAAGAATTATATGTATTTGATATGTGTTACTTTTGATATATGTCGTTTTCTTCGTTATATTACCGATTTTAAATGCGCTTCTAAATAATCAGATGTATGTGTTATAATCCAAAGCAACGTTATACTACCTCAATTTTGAAATATGGTCGTACTTTTCTTTTCGCAGGCATATAAAAAAAATGATCCATTATGTGTTACTTATGTCTACCTGTGCAAATTCGTGTATATTATATATGAATGATTCAATAATTAAGAGCACGAATATAATAATCATCTTGATAAAGAGTGAGAATAAAGTGTACATATTTATTTGCTTATTATGTAAAAAGAAAATAATGTTTAAAATAATCATTTTGAACTCCTGGTTATACACGTTATTTTTGCATATAATAAATTTTTATCTTTTTTTGCAGAATGTGATATCTATTTAACGTATTTAAAATTGTAAAATCTTCTACTGAAAAATTTATCAGTTTAGACATTCTTGGCCTGGAGAATATATTGTTTTCTGCATAATGATAGAAAATAATAGGAAAATTGTGTACAATATGTATTATTTTTTTACTCATAAAAACTGGGATATAACAAAAGTGCTTGTTTATGTTTCACGGAACATGGAATCTTTCCGTCTTTCCCCTTCGGAAGAGTCTGCAACAATTTGTAAAGTGACTGAACATTATTTTTAACGTGTACTAGTTAATAGTGTTCATAGACATTCCAAAAAAACCTTCCAAAATGAAACAACCGTATTTGTAATCGCATATATGCACGTCATGATTTATTCTATGTAGCAGCTTCAACGCTTTCTATGTATCTAAATATAAATGTATATATAAGTATAAGAGAAAGGGAGAAAGAAGGAAAGGAGAAGAGAGAGAGAGAGAGAGAGAGAGAGAGGGAGGAGAGAGAGAGAGAGAGAGAGAGAGGGAGGGAAGGCTGTCTGGTTTCTGACAGGTCGATACTGAATAGAAATGAAATAAGCAAATATATCATACAATATTTATGATCTCTCTCTTTCTGTTTGTCTTTTTCTCCCTTTCTCTCTTTATTATTATTACTACTACTATTACTTTGATGTACGTTTTTCCCAAAAATGTTAATTATCTGATTCTGTTTTATCTTGCTTTCATTGATTTTTATGTCGTACATTGACTCAGATTTTAATTTAGGCAGAATTAGTAAACTCGATTCAATTTTTTGCGCTATAACTACTTACTCATATTGATTTTTGTTGCACTATTTCGTACAGGTTTATATATTGTCTTCAGCAATACGAAAAAATGTTAGATTATATCGAGACTTGATGACAAAGTCTTACGTGCTTTTGAAGAATATCCAATATAAATCATGTATGTAGAAGATTCATCTATTGCTACACATATCATAAGACATGCGATTCCAGCTTTTTATAATTTCTAATCAAACATTTGCACGCTAGCTTAGTAAAAGCATTTTCACAATAATTCAAAACTTAAATAACATTACATACGATTATTTGTAACATCTGTTTCTTTTTGGTGGAAAAATTACGAATTTCATTGAATATCCTTTCTTAATTCAGCCAAGCTGGCAAAAAAAAACAGATTTTGACATAATTCCAAATTTTTGTACGATATACATATATTTGAATGGTACTATATATTGCTAGTTAAAATGTACATAAGTAGAGGTATAATATGTGTACATATATGTGTGTGTGTGTGCGTGTGTGTGTGTGTGTGTGTGTGTGCGTGTATGTGTGTGTGTGTGTGTGTGTGTGTGTGTGTGTTTGTGTGTGTGTGTAATTATTTATTAACGACCCTGTAATTTCCATACAGTTTAGATTCATTACAATGAATTATGCTGTACATTTATCTTAAAGAATAGTTTATCGAATCGTTATTAAATGTTGCAATCCTTTGCATTATAATAAATTCATTTAATCATTGAAAAATTGGCCTTTGTCGAATCGAAACTAGCTTACTCATTTATGGAAATTTTATAAAATTTTATTCATTTATCGACGGATCAACATGTGATTGGTATAAATATTTAAAAGGCAAGCAACTATATATGTATATGTAAATATCTTTTTATTATACGTAAAATATCTATATAATTCATAGATACATTTTGAATAGGTTTATGAACTTTTTTTGCATAATTTACAGTTCGATTTACGCAGTTCGACTTTTCTAATGTAAAATGAAATGTGTAATATTATTTTCAATGAATATCATCGGGCATTATGTGTAATACAAATCGCGCACTAATTGGAAACATTCGAACACAGTGGCTTGCCTCAAGCTGTTAAAGAAAATATAAATTTGTTAGTCTGGAGGACTTATATAATCGAAATTACAATTAAAGAATAAATATTGTATAGATACCGTTGGGTTCATTTTAATACAGATAGAACAAGGACAGGTTTAAGTAATATGAGGGATATTGATTATGAAATAATATTATTTTTTATTGTGAAAAAAGAATGTTATATTTTACCAAAATTCTTTCTATATTAAAAAATAGCGATATTGTTATATCATAGGTTTATGTTTCATATTTGATGTTCCTCTACAGCAAATGCCTAAATCGTCAATGATAAAAGACGTTCATTTGTTATGTAATAATATTATCTGTGTTTCGCAGGTAACTGTGACAGCAGATAAAAAGACAATGACGTTGCAAGAGGTAACATTTTCTAAATATGAAGTAGTATATAATTATAGTCATATTATATATAATATATACAAATACTAATTCTTATTAAATATTAAATAATGAGAACAGCTTATTGTGCATAGTGATCGATAGATTAATTTTTTCTTATGAACGTATTGATACACAAAATCACAATGCTACAAATCGAGTATACTTAACCAACAATAAGGTTTTTATACCAATTTTATAAATAGATATAAAAGACACAATAGAATGTTTAATATGATAATAGTTATTCCAAATCTTGTATAGTTTGATTCTTTTTTATTTATCTATTACTACAATCTTTTCGTATAAATTTTTACATTACGTGAATGCGACAATTACATAAAATAAACATTATTTTTCGATAAATAAGTAATACAAATTAATAATAAGTAAATAATAAAATATATATAATTAATCTTTTCTAATTGAAATATAATTATCCTAACTACAATATTTATGATTAAAAGAATATATATGTGAAAAATTTATGATAATATTCAAAAAGAATGCATACAAATGCATTGCGCAACATGCAATAATTTGTGATTTTTTATTTGGAGATAATTTTATATACTACTTCATATTTTCCGCGGTAAATGTAAGATAACGTAGTTTATGGAAAACGAGACACTTTTTAGTTATGATGTTAACAATAGAGAATTTGTGTCTGAAGAAATGATAAACTTGCGAGACAAATCTACATCTATTGTCATATTCGTTAAATGAACAAATAAACAGTATTACAAAAATTAGTGCATCGCCGATCAAGAATTCTACTAGGAGTTAACGTCATTACTAAAAAAAAAGATACATACATATTAACAAAAAAAAAGCAAAAGAAGACATAAATAAAAAAATATGTAATTCCGTAAAAAAGTATCATGCGATCGCAAAGAGAGAAGAAGGAATTTAACATCAGGCTTTATGTAAGTACTTGTGCAGAACGGTAATTTACATGATAATTCTTAGTTATCTGATTAACCATTGTCAGTAACATTATCACCATCGCTATAGTTGCTATTACTAATTTCTACAACTATTACTATATGCAACTATTATCACTAGAACTACCGTTATCTTATATTATTACTATATACATAATAGACTACCAATATTACCATTATCATTATAAAATTGTCCTTGTAATTTTTATATGCCAAGTATACTTTAACTAGTGTGACGAAGGAAAAATGATGAAAGCTGCAGTAAATGTAATATAACGCTCCTTCAAGCGGGAGAGAGCAAAAACTATGTTAATTGAGCTATGAAGTATAAATATTGTATAAGAAAATTAAAAATAATAATAATTATCATTATTACAATAATAATTATTTAGTTCTCAGCGGTGTGTTCTATTAATCAATCATTAGTGAATTACGAATTAATCGCACTTATTAATCGTCATTGATATTTTATTTCTCTCACAATCCTTTATTTTCACAATCTTATATTTTTCTATTTTTTTATAATATTGAAGCATAAACATATTTGATGTTCTATCAAATCAACATCGACCATAGATTTTGCCGAAAATTTGTTTTAACGCGAAAATACTCAAGAGTTCATTATTTTGTTTTTTGAATATTTTTATTGTATCGAGTGCCAAGAAAACACTTAAGATTAAATAGTATACTTAATTAAATAGTATACTCATCAAATAATATTCATCAATTTGAATAAAACATCTGAACATAGATAAAATTAATTTTATTATATACTGAAGCGATTCTGTTTTGGTTTAATTTTATATCCAAATTATATCACTTATTCTGATGTGTGTGCGTACGTGCGTGCGTGCGTGTTAATATGAGCATTTGTGTGTGATTTTATAATTAGTGTGTTTATCATTCAGTACACACACAAAACACATTCAAGAATACATGGGTATGTATATATATATACATATTATAGACATGATTGTGGCTCGGCGCTAAAAAGTACGCGCGAAATCGACCGTATTCCTCTACTGTAAAATTCGCGAGAATTATTATCTTACAAAAATAACTTTATTTGTCAAATTTATTTTACAATAATTAATTTTATAATAATTTCTTATTATTATAACTTACTCGCGTGTTACAAAATGTGCTTCTATTATGATGGACTCGACGAACTGCAGTCGGAGGGTTCTCTATTTATATCGAAAAAAATCGAGATTTGGAAAATTCTTAGGACCAGCGAGTCATCGAAAAGTACTTAGAATTTGTTAGTTATTAGAAAAATGCTTTTAGGTCTCATACTTATCGTTATCTTAAAATATCCTAAAACGTACTTACATATATATGTAGGAAGATGAAAAGTACCGAGAATATTAATTCGAGTATCGGGTCGATCGTATCGATGCGATCGATCGAGAAACGCGTTTGTGAAAATCCGTGTGGTGTTGCAGCGCGTCGCGAGGATTTCGAGAAGAAGTTCGCATTAAATGACGTAAAAGTACAGTTTAGATAAAAAAAGTTCGCGGTAAAGAATTCGCGATAAAGAGACTATATACGAGTACCGAAAAATCAAAGAAACTAAAGAGTTATATACGAGTGCCGAGTAATTTCAGAGAGATCATAATTAATGTTATATTGATGCGAAACGAGACATTTATTATACTATACAGACTGATTTGTGAGCGCGAATGACTTTCTACACATACAATATACACATATATTCGAATCGTTCAAAGATCTATAATTGTATCTTTCTTAAAATAAATTATTGTGAACATTTATTTCTTTAAAAAATTCCTTAAACTAAAAATTCCTACATATATATTGTTATCATGTAAAAAATTATTTTTAGGGTTTATTCTTAATTTTAGAAAAACATATACTTATTATTATCTTAAAATATCCTAATCTTAGGTATTGAAAAAGAATACTTTTAGGGAACGGTATACATTATCAAATAGAGGGACAATGGTCACATCTCCCTTCTTATAAAAAAATTTAAGGTATATTTAAATTTTATTTAATAGAAACTAATCGTCACAAGACTTCCGCATTGAGTGCTCGATTCGCAGTTGGAGCACTAGTATAATGCTGCGTTGGAACGCGATTTTCAAAACTACATTGATTGTAGCAATCCTCGATCAATTGATTGAATAGAGTGGTAATACTTGAGAATAATCGATTTTATATAAAAATACGAACAGGATAGAGCCGAGGGCTATATATTCTGCCAATTAAAAGTAATACATAAATCTTTTTCCAGGTAATAGTAATTCTCTTGCTCCAATATTTTTTCTGCTATTGTCATCTAATTTATCCAATGTACCAAGTGTCTGCAAATACTCTGAATCAATATATTTCTTTTATCAAGTCCATGGAAATGTTGGTTAATTGATGTTTTATGAATGTTTCATTAATTGATTTTTGATTAATTAAACGAATATAGTTTTATTATGAATTTCGATTTTGTCTTTAAGTAGATTTTCAGGTCTTAAGGTTGCTGTATCGGAGATTGCCATACATCTGGTTCCAGGTAGAGTATAAAATTTTGGTATACTCATACATTTTACGAGGTACTTTGTTTGAACAAAGTATGCAAGGATTCCTCTCTAGGAGCAATTCCTATCCTATCTTGGTTAGAATGAAACTGTAACCATAATGTATTCTAATTTGCATGTATTTTGTTGTACATTTTTCGGTGTCGCGTTTCGTAAGAATTTCGGTCAGACAGTTGTTTTTTATACTACTTTGTAGTCTGGATATGTTCGCTTTAGAAGTTGGTATTTTCAAAATGTTCTAATTGTACTTAACTTTAACTCATTAATTGGCATGATTGCATAAATGTGATTCTGAGTGGGTCTAATCAAATGAGTCTTTAAGTGGTGTCTACAATCGATTACCCTAACCAGCCGTGTGTGGAAAATAATATTTCAGTTTGTTCGAAGGTCTGTAACGCACCCCTGAAAATGCATTGTTCCCGGCCGAATACCCGCCGGATGCCGCCCGACCGATTATCCGTCGGGCGATGAAGGGCGCAGTGCCCACCTTCTTTTTAATCTCTCCATAGAAAGTCGGCTGGCAACTTAGGCCGACAAAGACGTTGTCGCCGGGGTTCAAATGGAAACTGACGAACAGCGCCGACCATGACAGATTGCTAAAAGTTGTTAAACCGGGTTAACAAATTATTGCGGAAGGGGAGAGGTGAAATGCCTCATTACCGGGTATAAAAGGGTCCCCGATACCGTGGTAGCGACCAGTTCCTGACTGTCCTGCGAACCGACTACACCGGGGTAAAGCGCTACTTTGCCTCGGCCCGAGCGCTTCTCGGTAAAATTACAGTTCGCAGGCATCCTCTCGCCCAGAATTAAAGTGGCAACGAAGTATCCGGGAGTAGAGCGCTTCTCTACTCCTGGCTGAGCATTTCTCAAACAGGGGCCACTTCACCAACCTATCTGCGGAAAGGCGACAATAGGGTGAAGCGCTACTTCGCCTCGGCCCGAGCGCTTCTCGGTAAAATTACAATTCGCAGGCATCCTCTTGCCCAGAATTAAAGTGGTAACGAAGTCCGAACGTTACTCGGGCGAGTCGCCTTCCTTATTCCCTTCTGAGCGTTGCTTTATTCCGCTCAGGTTCGGTCGTATTAACGACACCTGTCATTTCGGGTATTTAAATTCCCACGTGCGAATCTACGAATAGCGGTCTGCTCGCCGTGCTCGTGACCAAGCCGGTGCACCCGTCCACGCCACGCGCGCGTGTTTATATCGGGCCCAGTCGGTGGCGCCGCGCGTCGTGACCCGCACGCGAAATATTATATCTTTGTTCATGGAGGACTGGAGAGAGCGTATCAATAGCAGGTCGTTTTAAGTCTTATATCTTCTATTAAAGGGATTAGAAGCTGGATAAGTATACGTTTTTCCGTTAGCGCTATTGATACTTCGCTATATCCACTAGTGTAGTGTAATGAATTTTGTTTAAAGGGGTATTTTAGTCTAGCAGATCGGAAAAATCGCTTTTTTTACATATTTTGCAAGTATATATTTGATGTGGAAAATATGTCTGCAAAAGGATTTAGCCTAATTCGCAAAATTAACAAAGTTATAGGCCAGTATTCATAGTCGATTTTTATATTTAAGATTGTCTTAAGTATAGTCTTAAGATGTTACAAGCAATAACAGAGCTGTATTAGCATCTTAAGACATTACTTAAAACTGTCTTGAAATAAAAACCGACTTATGAATATCAGCCATAGCACTTGATAGAGAGCGGTCTCAATCTATGTAATCAGTACAAAAAACTTTAAACGCGTTTTTCTCGAAATCACGTCTTTCAAATTAGCGCCCATGATATCTCGAAAACCAATTGACCAATCAATTCGGGCTTGTGCACACATCTTCAGCATATGCGTGGCTATAACCCCTACCTCGATCAAGTCAAAATAACTTTTTTTAATTTTTATAACCATTTAAAGTTGAAAAAAAAATGACAAAAATCTAAACTTAATTTTCAAAATGATGTTAGTTTTTAAAGTTTTAGTATTTTTTTATGTTCTGGTACTAGCTATAGTCAAACTCATACTAATTAAGAATTTCTTTGATTTTTTGTTTTAAATGAGCAGAACAGCCGGAATTATGTGCACCGTGGACCAATCTTTTTTTTATGACTTCAGTATATATTGTATACAGCGCTTATTTATAGTTATTTTTAAATACAAATATTTTGAAACATACTTCAAATATGTATAAATATGTAGGAAAAAACCCCATCCCAAAAAACTTTATACTTTCTTTTAAAAAAATTCACAAAAATATTATCAAAATTTGGCCTCTAGACTAAGAAAATACCTCCTTAATGGTATAATTTAATGGTAATTAAGTTATCGACATGTTGATGTTCCCTAAGCAAATTAAATAATTCTTTAGGCGTTAAAACATATAATTTGACAGTTCCATGACTTCCGTCTACAATTAAATCCTCTGCTTGTTTAATAAAAATCGTTAATTAATTTTTGTAATTCTTCATTGATCAAGAAGTAATTCATATATCCAAATATTTGCCTCATTTGCTAGCAGTAGATAGACAGGGGGGGTTCTCGATCAATGAACGGGGGCCATCGGGGGTGCGACGTATGCGGGTGAAGGTAGGGAGGTAAGACGGGAGGTAGCATGCCACAAGATGTCGCTACTTCCAATGAGGTAGTATGCCACAAGATGTCGCTACTGTCTGTCTTGCTATCCCCACTCGTTAGCGCATACGTGCCTCACCCGCTGGTCTTAGTTTCATATTGGCGGGAAACTCTCATTGTTTCACTAGGGAG
>NW_012026837.1:60569-61682 GCF_000956235.1 Wasmannia auropunctata
AATGAAGCTGTACGAATGTTCATAGATTTACATGGAAATTGTGCCGACAATTAGTAACAATGACGACGCTTTGTTTGCACATATTTCCTATAATGTTCCTAACATTTACATATATAAATAAAAATGCGGTAAGTATTTAGCTGATGAGAGAATATTAATTAAGTTTCATATGGAATGAATATAATTTTGATATGGAATGAAGCTGTACAAATGTCATAGATTTTCATGGAAATTGTGCCGACAATTAGTAACAATGACGACGCTTTGGGAGAATCGTTGGGGGGGAAGTCTGTCGATGATGCGTATAAAGTCACCGTAAGGTAGATGGTGTGTATCAGTACTCGTATGGATCCCATTATAAAATTTAAAAAATTGAGAAATTGTCCCGGAAGTAGTTGGCCAAGTACTGATGACTACAAGTCTTTAGCAGAATCGAACGAAGAAAACGACTTCTTTTGCTATGAAGTTTTGCCATCGAGTCCCATTCCTGCTTGTGATCTGAGGAATGATTACACGCGATGGAATTTGTCGACGTATCGTTTTCGGAGAGAAATAGGATTAGTGACGCCCACAGATGTGTTGTGGATCAAGATGATGACAGCATTTAATCGCTCGTTAGTGGGTTATCGATTTACGAAGAATGGAAGCCAGTGGAATAAAATATATTATGACGCGCGATGGATTTCTATGCCCGGAGAAACAATAGGGGAGTTTGTTTAAAAAATAAAGAGGAAGCCTTCCTTTGCTATGAAGTTTTGCCATCGCTGTTCTCGTCGTGTTCTAAAGGAGAATGTGCGATGGAATGTTGCGACGTATCATTTTCGCAGAGAGATCGGAATAGTGACGCTGCGTGAGTTGTTGTGGGTAAAGACGCTGATGGTATATGTAATCGTTTATTATTGGGTTATCGATTTGTTAAAAAAAATGAAAGCGTTTGGAAGAAGATCTATTACGATATGCAATTGATTAGCGTACCTGTGGACAATTTCGGAGAAACTTTGTGGCTAGGACTAGTGCAGAAAAAAAAAATACAGATGGAGCCTAACAGTGATAATGCTAGAGATGATGAACTTTATGATCTGGCTAGGTATGCTATTACGGTGGATGACTATC
>NW_012026837.1:61702-62248 GCF_000956235.1 Wasmannia auropunctata
TTTTTTTATAGGTTTCTAATTTATATTTAATATACGTAATATATACTTTATAGATAACTAATATTTTGCAAATGCAAACCACGATGTACTATCTTTAGTCTAAAGGCAGTTATAACACCAATCGTGGTCCACATTTGCAAAATATTAATGCGTTTTGAAACCTATAAAAAAGATAGTGTCGCAACCTTTTAGTGAGCGAGTGTACGTATACAAAAATTTCCCCGCTCGCTCCCCTCGGAGCTCCCGGATTAGAATCCGCCTATCTCCGGAGAGAACTCGTTCTGAATGCGTTAAAGACTCAATAATGAGTCTCGCTAGACGATCAAAGGTCAATGATGATGCAATATGTTGTCTAACGTTTAGACGGACGCTCGATACTTCTGCTGATGATTCATGAATTGTATAACTACATAATTTTGTTGACATATTGTCTGACAATGAGTTGAGATGTGCAACGTTTTGCATATTTTAGTCGTGATCTATTTGCGCGAGGCTGCGCAATGGTACAAAATTTAATATATTCACCGATTATCGATGAATGCGCGA
>NW_012026837.1:62298-63814 GCF_000956235.1 Wasmannia auropunctata
CTTCTGTGTTTTTCTTAATTTTGAAAATATCTGTAATTTTCGCAAATAAAGGAAAATCATCTTAATATCTACTAAAATAATCGAGCCTCTTTTAAACATTACATTTCCAAAATTAATATTTTTCAATACAGTGTAATTTGCATGAATAGTTCTTAGTATCGCTTTTTTAAAAGGAACTAATGAGTTACTTTGTATGTTATATATGGTAAATTATTAAATTGCAAATTCATAAATGAATTACTTAGCATTACTTGTTGCTTGACTGCAATACTACAGCATATTTACTCTACTACTACTTGAATGAGCGTATTGCTTTAAAGGATGTTTAGCTTCAAATCTCATTGACCACAGAGAACGGAGCGGTCCAACAGTTTTCATAATTCGAGGATAATGTAACATTAAGTGATGTTTAAGTTTTAAGGTTTTCCCAAATAATTCAATATATTGTATATGATGCTCATTAATCAAGTTTTCTAGTAGATCTGCTGTTGATTCAGTAACACTGTATTAAATAATAAAAAGAATTTTTTGTAGCAATATAAAGTTTCCAGTATTTATCATTAGAATTAGTTATAAGATCATCGAATATTAAACCAGCATTTAACATAAAACTTATCATTTCAGAAGCAGACATTTTAATAGATTTTTTAAGCAACTGTGATTCTGAAATTGCAGGAGGACATTGAATCAAAATAAAAAAATCCTAAACGCCAATTCAAAGTATCTAAAGTAAAATAATGTTGTTGTATGATAGAGTAATATAAAATATAACTTATTTCATATAAACATACGCCTTCTAATAAATCGTGCATAATGTCAACGCTATAATTTTCAACTGTCTGAAAATGTTTTAAAATTAAACATTAAACGTACAACTTTCTTTTATACCTGTGATAGATACGTTCTTAATTGTTACGTCTTCTGAATAATTTATTTTATCACGTAATGCACTAACATCTTCACTACACAATTGGCAAGATATATTCTTCGATATTTTACAAAATCGACAACATTTATTTGCAGAGAAACTTTCGACGAATCCTAAAATATCATGTAATCTCAAATTATCACCGATAATTAATACAAGTTGAAAATATACTTGAATATTTTTAGATTCTTTTCATAATTTAATGCCTTCTGTTTCTAGATTAAATCTTTAATTAAGTATGAATAAATTTTTGAAAATAACTTCGAATCATCTGCATGGTATAATTGGGCAAGAAAAATATTATCCAATCTTGAATCTAATTCTGGTGGTAAGCACGGTATTGAGTAGTGAAGGCTAAACCTCGATAGTAGAACCATCGATAGTTTTCGATACAATAGTAAAAATTATCGATAGTCATTGATAGTGAAAAAAAACATCGATACTATCAATATTATCGATAGTTTTAATAAAAAATAATACTTTTAATAAATTGAATTCTTGGACTAAATATTTTAAAATATAAATAGTTTAAAACGTGTTTTTTAAATGTAATACATTTAATGCTCATATAACAAACTCTTGTTATCA
>NW_012026837.1:63864-64974 GCF_000956235.1 Wasmannia auropunctata
GTATCCACATTATTCGAGAGTGTTAAATCTTGATGGTATCGAGTTTCCAATGTCTCTAAATAAGATCGGACAATTTGAACGTCAGAATAACTTGTCTATTAATGTGTTTACCATTAAAGAAGAGAATTATATAGGGGCAAATTATATTTTGCCACTTCGTCTTACAGCATATAAGAAGGAGATTCACGTTAATCTGTTGCTCATATATGGAATTCGATGTGGCAAAAAGGTCATGCATTTCACGTGGATAAAGAATTTGTCACGCTTAATAAGCATGCAATTGAGCAAACGTAAAGTAAAGAAATATGTATGTGATCGGTGAGTACAATATCTCTCCCTGTCCCTATTTTTTTTTTAATTAATGATACATTAAATGTGCTTTTGTTACAGATGTTTGCATTATTTTTATTCGCAAAGGAATTAGCGAATCATATCATTGACTGCGAAAGTAGGAACGAATGTGCTGTCGTTCTTCCGTCCGACAAAGATAAGTGGTTATTCTTTCGTAATCATCAGAACAAGGAGCGACTTCCGTTTGTCGTATACGCCGATCTGGAATGTATATTAGAGAAAAAGGATAACGAAGAGGAAAGAGAAATGGACAACGATAGAGAGGGGGAGGAGGAGGAGGAGGATGACAACGACGAAGAGCGTCGAGATGACATTCCGCGTAGACGCGCCTATCAACATCATCGTGCGTTTAGCGTAGGATATTACGTTTGCGGCGCGTACAATTACACATCGACGTACAAATATCGTCGCGGTGAGGATTGTGTTACATGGTTCGTCAATGAGTTGCATGAATTGGCTCAACTTGTGAAGTCGATACTCGTTAGTAATGTGCCCATGATCGATTTGACATCTGACGAATGGCACGTTTTTTGGAATGCTGAACGTTGTCACATCTGTAGCGAGCCGTTTGAACCGAACGACGTGCGTGTTCGTGATCATTGTCACTTGACTGGTCGTTACAGAGGCCCTGCGCATTCGCGTTGTAATTTAAATTACAGAGATTCGTATATTATTCCTGTGTTTTTCCACAATCTTTCGGGATACGACGCGCATTTTATTATACGCGATGTAGCCAATATGTTCGAAGGTACTGTTGAA
>NW_012026837.1:65024-65382 GCF_000956235.1 Wasmannia auropunctata
TTTTCGATTCTGCTTTTCGTCTTCACTTAATTTATCCAACATTCCACGATTTACGACGATATATCTTGTGATTACTAGAGTCTCTTCATATGTCGTCTTCCTGACTTTCTCTTGTTCCTCTCTCACACGAATCTCGCTCTTTTTTATTTCGTCCATCAGAGTTTTGATATTCTGCAATTCATATATCAATCAGTAAATTTTGGATCGACCATTTTTGGTTGGATCAAAGGATTTTAATCCTTTTTAATACCGTATTTTCGGTGCAGAAATCCCGATTGATTCGGATAACTTTTTTTATAATCGGTTTTAATCGAACATTTTCGGCAGGGAAATGTCAAAGTCAGCCGCCGGACACGGG
>NW_012026837.1:65402-66077 GCF_000956235.1 Wasmannia auropunctata
CCGAGGTCTAACGACAACAATCATAACCGATAATCTCAATCATGAGTTTACGCGACGGACACGCATACGGAGACGAAAGACAAAGAGAAAATTACTTACGCCGATACGCGACGTAATCACACGCGCTACTACAATACAATATAACGAAGATTTTCTATCGGAGTGGCGCGGACACCATTACTACACACGCCAAGGCGCGACGAATGACCTCTATAATAATCCCGCGAAACGGACTAATACACAGAGACGGCTACACCAAGAAAACGAACCGAAACCTACTCAAGTCGGCGCTCAACGAAATCGCACGACTACATGCACGCACGGACAAGACGCGACGAATAAATCAGACATTTAAGCGACGTAACGAGGAAACACGCTGTCTCCGACAATTAAGCCCGGTCGTTCGGCCGGGGCACCGGCAATCACCCGAAATCGGCGGACCTCACTCCGTCTTGGCGACATGACGTCGCCGGTAGGTACGTTGGCCCGACCGTAGTGGCCCGATGTGAACACCCGCGACCTACGCGGTACCGTAACGTGAACGGAAGCAGTGCGAGACCGCGACCATCAAACGAAACGCGAAGTCGATAGCTAAAGTTCCGGTGATACGGCGTAGCGCATCCCGGACACGCGGACACCGATACCGTACACCAAAGGGTTACCCGAAGAACCTCC
>NW_012026837.1:66127-67333 GCF_000956235.1 Wasmannia auropunctata
TCCCTTGCGCGCTGGGTGTTGGCTGGACTTACCACTGCATATCAAAGCTAGGAAAGCAGTAATCAATATAAAGAGTCCAGATAACGCGTGCTTTGCGTGGGCAGTAGTCGCAGCTATGTACCCTGCCGACACTAATGTAAACAGAATGTCACAGTATCCACATTATTCGAGAGTGTTAAATCTTGATGGTATCGAGTTTCCAATGTCTCTAAATAAGATCGGACAATTTGAACGTCAGAATAACTTGTCTATTAATGTGTTTACCATTAAAGAAGAGAATTATATAGGGGCAAATTATATTTTGCCCCTTCGTCTTACAGCACATAAGAAGGAGGTTCACGTTAATCTGTTGCTCATATATGGAATTCGATGTGGCAAAAAGGTCATGCATTTCACGTGGATAAAGAATTTGTCACGCTTAATAAGCACGCAATTGAGTAAACGTAAAGCAAAGAAATATGTATGTGATCGGTGAGTACAATATCTCTCTCTCTCTCCCTGTCCCTATTTTTTAATTAATGATACATTAAATGTGCTTTTGTTACAGATGTTTGCATTATTTTTATTCGCAAAGAAAATTAGCGAATCATATCATTGACTGCGAAAGTAGGAACGAATGCGCTGTCGTTCTTCCGTCCGACAAAGATAAGTGGTTATTCTTTCGTAATCATCAGAACAAGGAGCGACTTCCGTTTGTCGTATACGCCGATCTGGAATGTATATTAGAGAAGAAGGATAACGAAGAGGAAAGAGAAATGGACATCGATAGAGAGGGGGAGGAGGAGGAGGAGGATGACAACGACGAAGAGCGTCGAGATGACATTCCGCGTAGACGCGCCTATCAACATCATCGTGCGTTTAGCGTAGGATATTATGTTTGCGGCGCGTACAATTACACATCGACGTACAAATATCGTAATCATCAGAACAAGAAGCGACTTCCGTTTGTCATATACGCCGATCTGGAATGTATATTAGAGAAGAAGGATAACGAAGAGGAAAGAGAAATGGACATCGATAGAGAGGGGGAGGAGGAGGAGGAGGATGACAACGACGCGGTGAGGATTGTGTTACATGGTTCGTCAATGAGTTGCATGAATTGGCTCAACTTGTGAAGTCGATACTCGTTAGTAATGTGCCCATGATCGATTTGACATCTGACGAATGGCACGTTTTTTGGAATAGATCGGAAGAGCACACGTCTGA
>NW_012026837.1:67383-67861 GCF_000956235.1 Wasmannia auropunctata
TTTTCTTGTGTTCAATTTTGTAATATAGCTAGTAAAAAAGTTATTAAATTTAAAACAAAACTGCAAATTATCAAAGGCTTATATATCAAAATATAACTTATATATCAAAATATAACGATAATAGAGCTGTTGAGCCAAGCTAGTGTAACGTGCTAATAATCTTAAACTGATGGTAAACAAAATTAAAATAAACTTTTACTAGAAAAATTCTATTTATTTCATTTTGCATCTTTACACCTCTTACACATATGAATGATTAAACATGTCTGTGCAATATTGTATATCTATGCATTTATATTGTATATCTGTTGCATTTATTCTTGTGTTTGGAATAATTTTTGAAATATAATAAAATATAGTAGCCAAAAATCGCTCTATATGTAGATTTCATTCCTTAAACTATTTTGAATATGTAAGAAACGCGTAGTTTCTCTATCTCCACTTTCTCTATCTTTATCACACGGAAAGAACGATTTTG
>NW_012026837.1:68660-69202 GCF_000956235.1 Wasmannia auropunctata
TTTTACCCACTAAAGATGGCTCAATGCGGAGCCGAAACGTTTGGGTGACAATGATTATTGTTTAAATATATGTAATTTTAGCACTAATTTCGTGCAAGGCTCACTTGCCCTTCTTTGGATACTTCTTAATTTTATTTATGTGTTTTGAAAAGTTCTCGAGGCGTGCTATAAGAACATGTAATGAAAAATTGGGGGTTCCATTTAAAAAATTCAAAGTGACCTTGTCCTGACCTTGACGACGCCACAGGGTCAAACCGATGTTATCATCTTATGTCTTCCTTGAAGTCCGAAACTTTTGTCTGAAAAATTTTTCTCTCCCGGGCTTGATTTTCGAGATATTCGACTGGATGGATTAAAATGGTCCACCCTGTATATATATACACTGGTCCAAAAAATTAAAGGATCACCTGTTCTAGCCTCTAAAAATAGGCAAATTTCAAGGTAGAGCAACTTAGTCAAAAATGATCATATCGAGATGTTACAAAAAAGCATTTTACAGCTTGAAATCTCTACTTTCCAAATCGGTACTTGAGAAAACGATA
>NW_012026837.1:69222-70983 GCF_000956235.1 Wasmannia auropunctata
CGGCAGCGCCGGCAGCGGCCGTTGTGGATAGTAAAATATCGATAGTTCTCTGTAATTCTCGATAATATTCGATAGTAAAAATTATCGATAGTATTCGATAGCACTATCGAGGTTTAGCCTTCACTAGTATTGAGATGTACATTCCGCTTAACTTGTATATACCCGCATGCGATCTAAGTTGATTTGCTGTTTTGAAAGGGTTTTCATACAAGAGCAAAGGAAAAGTTATTGATTCATTATTTGAAATTTTTGATTTCTAAAAACAAGTTTGTACAATATTACAAATTTCATTTTCTTTATCTTCTTTCAATGTTGTAATGTACTTGGATTGTGTCGGCGGGATGGGTTAGGATCCACACACGTTGTTTCGTTTGATACACTGATAGTTTATTAATAATTGCAATACACTTGACTCAATGGAATATCGCGAGTTTTACGACAATGCCTAGGGGCACGGATGGCCCTGAGTCGTACCGTTATAATGCGTCCTATTGCGACAGATGCCTAGGGGCGAAACTTCGCCCTGAGTCGCGCTAGGACAGTTATGGGGTTTCACTCTTAAATCGCGTCGGATATCGTACTTGACGGCGATGAGAGTGACTATCGAGTGAGTATCGAGTGTGCAGGCACCGATCCCGAGGACTTCCGCAGGAGACGTCGGATCTATAAATCCGACTCTCCCATTGGAGAGTCCCCGGGAACGGGGCCCGCCCGACTCGGCGGTGGCGGCCCGGACGTGCTCGAGCGCCCTTTGGACACGACCGTACGGGTTATCAGGAGACATGTTTGTGCAGGATTGTGCTCGTAGGCGCCTGTCTGTCGCCTGTCGGTGATAACAATAGAAAAACGTTAAGCATTCCTTGCTATAAGAAATGCTTACACGTAACAGTACTTGTAAGTTCTTTCAAGTACATCCGATAATTCAAAAAATGTTTTCAATACTTCTTTTAATGGTATTAATTGTCCGTACACATTAACAGTTTTTAGGACATTCCCACTTTTTACTTTTATAGTTCCAAAAAATACTCGTGCAGGTCCAAAATAATATCCAAGATTGGTTAATAATTTGTTTCGTTTGTATTCACTGTCAACAGTACTAAAAACATTTTGTAATATATCAAATTTTTCAATTATATAGTTTGAATTTGATGACTCTATAAGAGATATATATATTTTTAAATTATTTACGTAGCTTGTATTAAGAAATAAATGAAATAAACGCGTTATACGATTAATTTGTATTCGAGATAAAGTAGCATCTGAATGTAGTGAAGAAATCATTTTTAATGCAAGCATACAAAGATCATTTTTTCTACTTTTAGTATCATCAGACTTGTTGTTATTATCTGTATCATTATTATCAACTGTATTATTGTACAGTCGTGGTCATTTAGGTTGCGACACTTTTTTTCTTGATGGATTTTGGAACGCCCAAATATTACATGGATGTGAATCACTGCGTCTAGTGAGCTAGAGTGAGGGTTAGAATATCTGGCATAAGAATTTATACAAGGTGGAAATATACATTTTGGAAAAACTGTGAATATCAAATATGTAATGCAATGTCTTAATAAAATATAATGGTTCTATTGTATAATTTATCTATAATTACAAATTATTATTAAATTAATTAATAAATTTATTATTATATTATCAATTATTATTAATTAATAATTATTATGAACAAGTAAATAATTAAGAATTATTAAAAAATTTATTTAATTGTAAACAGATGTTTTTATATTCTTTTTATTAATCATA
>NW_012026837.1:71263-71902 GCF_000956235.1 Wasmannia auropunctata
ATAGGCATTTACCGATAATATCCATATAATTAAAAGATATAATAATTTACTCCTACAGAAACGTTATCCGTCCGGTAAAGGATACACTGTAGCGTCTCTGTAAGTACAAAAATATTTCCTGACCGTTATGTAGCGAAAAAATATACTTGGCGGGAGACGCTACCGCGTCTCCTGATAAGAGCACGCTAATAATATTATATATAAACATAAGTCCAATTAGGATAATAAAATAAAATAATAATGATAATTGATAAAAAAAAATAATATTTGCTTTGACGTTCTCTCCGCCCGTTCGCTGCTGCCCTCTATAATTCCGCCTCTCCGGGTTCCACTTCCATAAACAACGGCGGGGTCACCGCATGGAGGACTGGAGAGAGCATATCGGTGGTGGGAGGGTTTCATCTAAGACGGTTGACCAATACGGCCGCACCCGGATACTGAAGTAAAGCGGTAAATTCGAGTGGATTTATTACTATGAAAATTTAATTAGTCTAAAGCGAGCTGAGTTACATGTTTTTCAGCTTTCGGAACCGCGAGAATAGTCATATTTCATTCTATTGACTCACATATTTCAATCGTTTTACGCGAATACTTGGGATCGCATGTGGTTTGAGACGGGTCACACTGAGAGAACTTTTA
>NW_012026837.1:74162-79044 GCF_000956235.1 Wasmannia auropunctata
GTGTGCTCTTCCGATCTAATTTTAAGTGTCTAATAGTCGTCACATATTTAAAAAAAAAGAGTATTAAAAGTCGACTGTGCTTTCAAGAGTCACGATTTTTAAAAAATTTTTAACTTAATTTGTAATTTTGCGCAATAATTACCGCGCCGATTTTCATTAGCTTCATTATATTTTTGAATTGTTGACTATTTCTGGGAATCTTTATAGTTCTTAATTAACTTAATATTTATATTTTCGTGATTAAGTTACGTATGAGAATAAAAAACTGGCATATGTACTTATATATCACACTATAACTTATTGATAGCCTCTGCAGCACCAGTTACTAACTTTCAGAATTAATAGTCTGAATAAAACCAAATTTGTCAAAGTTGTATCTCTGAAATTATTGGTCCTAAAATTATGAATTAAACGCTAAATTTAAGAGAATATCATCTATTTTGAGCTCAGAAAATATCGTTGTCTTAACATTTTTACAAATACTCCGTTTTTACATAAGTTATGGACCATACTTTTCAGTCGCAAAATCATCGCAGAAAACTTCAAACAACTGTATCTTGCACAAATCGACGGACAGAGAATTCTGAATGAAGCATTTTATAAGAAATTTTAAAAGCTTCGATTTTGATGCATTTTTTACGTAAATCTAATAAAAATTGAAATATTTATTTAAAAAAGTAATGAAGAACACATTTTTTAAGAAAATATTTAAAAAAGACAATTTTTCTCCAAGCTGTTTTTCCCAAAATAAATTTTGGAGAGTGATACACTAAGATCGCATATAAATACGTATAAATCTTGAGAAAATACGAATATTAATTTTCCCAATTCGATATACTTGTATTGATAAATAAACTCAGATTTTAACGTAAATTGAAAATCTTATATCTTTAAAATGTCGTATCTCGGAAACTACATATTAATCGTACGTAGTTCAATAAAAATTTTCAAGCTAATTTCATAAGCTTTAAGATTGTTTCTTTAGATTTTTCACATACGATAAGCTACAAACAAGTTATTCATTAAAATTTATTACAATATGAGAAAATTTATGTCTTGGTTGTTTATTTATCAAAGTTCAATAAAAATTAGTTTGCAGGAAATTTAAAAACCTTTTGATTTGATAATAGGTACTTTTTACGTAAGAGTCGACTCCAAAATATTTACAAATAACATTAAGAAATAAGTTTTGTTCGAAAATTAAAGAAAACATTTAAAAAATCGTATCTCGGAAAGAATTAGTCGTACGAAGATGAATAAAAAACAATTTTCTAGGAAATTTAATAACTTTTTTATAAGAGGTATTTTTTACATAGAAGTAGCTAAATTTGAGATATTTACGAAAAAAAAATGCGAAAAATTGATTTGTTTTCGAAATGATCAAAAATATAATTTAAAAAAATTCTATTTTGCAAAGTATTGATCATATAACCTTCAACAAAAAACCATATTGTTCGTAATTTTGCTAACTTTTTTTGATAATGAAATTTATATTTCGATAAAAATCAATATTTTTAGAGATATTTTTTAAAAACCATGCTTTTTGCCAGTTTTTTAAAGCTGAATTGCGCAAGTATACGGGCAGCCAGGATAATATGCCATTTTAAACAACTTTCTGCGAAAAACCTTTATATACAATTTTGTCGCCCAAACGTAAAGAAAAAATCAATTTTCCTGAACTAAATATTTAGTTCGACTCAAAGTAATTTTTACTGTAAACTAGTATTATTTTTCACTTGATTGCCTTTGTTAGTTCACCATTGCATTTTGTTATTTATCAAGTATTTTACAGTTATTTTAGTTTATTTACATAACTTGGTTGTTCTTATATCTGGTATATTATAACAAATTAAAGATATGTTATATAACAGGAGTTATATCAAGTTATTATGTACAGATTTTTGGTGAAAATATGTGTTAAAGTTCCTGTAAATAAAAAATTTTATACTTTGTAATCTATTTTAATTTTAATTCTATTTTTTTATTCTATAATTATTCATATTTAAGTCTAATATTTTGCATTTTTAATATTGCATTTTTCATTTACATAATTATTTATAATATTCTAAAATTGTTTTAATCTTGTTTGTACGCAGAAAAAGGATTAGCCAATGAAGCTAAAATATAGCTATGGCAGCTAAGATGTATCATTAAAATAGGGACAGCTAATAGTAATGTCGTTGCTGCCGAAGTTAAATTTATTAGTTAATAAAATGTAGGTGCTACGGCAAAAAATATTTACTGCTAAAATCAAATGATATTTAGCCAAATCTACTATGCTGTTTTATTTTCGTAATAGAGATTAATAATATTTGCAGTATATAGATTATATACTGCAAAATATAAATGCTAAATGCGCTGTAGATGTGCATATGACAGTGCCACATTGCAAAAACAATTACAAATAAAATTTTTGCGCCTAACTATAAACTCAGCTCTGTGTGCTAATTGTGTGCATGATAAGACATTTAGGTATGCATCTTTTTAGCTGCCTGTACTAATATATGTTTTTAATTTCAGTTAACAAATTTTGTTGTCGCAGTGATTGTTTTTTATCTGTAATAGCCAGAATTTAGCGATGACACTAAGGCGATAGCTCTTACAGCTAAGTTTGATTCAGCTATTGCAATTTAGCTACTATTACTAATTGTGTCATTTTTTTGCGTGTGCTCTTGCAATTCTTCTTGTCATGTCTTCTCTTCTTCGTCATGTCTCAATCGTTTTTCCTCTTTTCTTCATTTTTTAAAAACTGTTTATAACTTCTTCCTTCCACAACGTAATATGTACACATTTAATCCCTACATCGCGTAATTAAATACATCTTATTGTAAAATCACTATGATCTTCAGCTGTCAAACTCACTGCAAAATTTCACATCGTCGACTTCAAAATGTGCGAAAAAACAGCACCCATCTCGCTCGTTCATTCTTCTCGATATATACATGTACATATTTTCTAAAACATTTAATCGCTTGCGCATAGCGGACGAGACGCATATCTTGCGATAGTTGGCGCGAAATTCAAAAA
This sequence comes from Wasmannia auropunctata, assembly GCF_000956235.1. Classification (NCBI taxonomy): domain Eukaryota; kingdom Metazoa; phylum Arthropoda; class Insecta; order Hymenoptera; family Formicidae; genus Wasmannia; species Wasmannia auropunctata. The sequence goes on from NW_012026837.1 coordinate 77,190, forward strand.
TGTATGGGAAAAATGTCTTGTAGGATCTTCTCGTTCTAACAATAAGCTCAGAATATCCTCCTTGCTATCATCCATTGTCCGGGACCTTCGACGTGCTCCGCGTCCGGATTGTCCGCGATTTCTTTCTCTCTCTCTCTCTCTCTCTCTCTCTCCCTTCCTTAAAAAAATTAAAAAATTTTATATTTAGCTCGAATAGTTCTAAACAGCCTATTTGATTCCTTTTGACAGATTCTAGAGTTCCTGATAGATAAAAAATATCAAATCTTTATAACTATTTCAAAAATTGCTGTCGAAAATCACAAACATATCGAAAAATCTCTAACTCGAATAACTTCTTAATTATTGAGTTCTGGATTATTCAAACGAAAAGGAATTTCTTAATAGTTCTTAGAAATATTTCTGTCCATTATAACGAAAACACTTTTTGAAAAATGGGGGTGCTAACTTCATCCCAAAATTAGCACTGAATAGTTTCGAATAATTTATTTGGTGCCTTTTGTTGAGTACTGGCGTTTCTGTAAGTACATATGTATATATGTATATGTATATATGAGTATATATGTAAACAAGGAGATGCAACTTAACCATTGTCGGTCCCCAGTCTAAAAATAAAGGTATTTTTATTTTTATTTTTATTTAATTATTTTTTTAGATAAGACAATTTTTAATTTACTTTCAATTATCAATATATTATATTCGATATAAATCGAATCTAGAAATAATTCGTAAAGAGGATTAATTAGAATGCAATAATTGATGTATCAGTAGTTTCAAGTTTTCATGTTTCTCATTAGATTAATTACTAATTTTTTTATAACAAATGTTATAGTAAAAATATAATTTGTTAATAAATATAATCTATTAATAAATATAAATTAATGTTTTGCGATGCAACATTATACTCGCATTTGGTCGATTTATGAATTAATTTTTAAATTATTGAAGTATAACTATAACAGCGATTTCAGCTATGCAAATAAGGATTTTATTTATTTTATTTTATTTCAATGTACCAATTTTTCCTTACGTATGGCGTTATTACAATGATCATTTTCGGTTTATACGAAGAAAAATATATTAAAAAATGTAGAAATAAAACGATCCCCTAACGGTAGCCAAAACGCCTAAAAGTTGTATCCTTCTTTGCAGTTAAAGTTGCAATATTTTTACGTGTTTTGTTATATTATCTCTATGTTCGGTTTGGCGCTCATAGCGCTCGTGAGCATAATTTATCCTTGTTTGACATAAATAATAAGGATGAAATGATTGATCAATAGTGCTGTGAGCGTCAAAGTAAACGCAGGAAAAATGCTTTTTTAGAAATTTAATTGCACATGTCTAATAAAATTTCTAATAAAATTGTGACGCTATGGGATAATTTAATCATCGGATTCGTAATCAATATACAAAAAATTACGAAAAATGACTCGTTTTGGTGTTTTTTGAACTATCCCGGGAAAAAAAGTTCCATATACAGGGTGTCCCAAAATTGGCGCATTTGGAATACAGGACGTGATACTTTGTGCTAAAAGGAACAACTTTTTCCTTTAGCAAATTTTGATCTGACAAGTAATTTTGGCAGGAGAACTGATTAAAGTTAACGAATAATCGCTCTTGTCCATGCGGCGCTCATGGCCGGCGCGCGCTCCTCCATTCAGTTGTTTCTAATTCTTGGCTAATATTTATAAGTAATATCTTAAGATACTAATACGGCTCTGTTATAATTAGTTAACGACATTTTAAGACTGTGTTTAAGACAGTCTTAAATATTAAGAATCAATTATAAATATAATCATTATCAATTATTAATATTTAAGACTGTCTTAAACACAGTCTTAAAATGTTGTAAACTAAT
>NW_012026837.1:79094-83744 GCF_000956235.1 Wasmannia auropunctata
CATATGAAAAGTAACTCCACAATTTTTTGCTTTAGGAAAACCACACAAAATACAGCTAACCATTTTTTAATTATATATATAGAAATATATTTATATAATATAATAGCCTCAATATAATTATAACAACCTCACTCGAGAGTCACGTAACCTCTTAATATGTGAAATAATAAGTCTTCCATAGTTTCATGCTCGATCAAAAGCCAATCAAAAGCTTCTACTATAGCGCCGTTTGCGGCTAAATAGTGCGTTAGACGGTTGACTGGTGATGTCATTTCCGATTACAAATTTCTTACCCCCACCACCGATATACTCTCTCCAGTCCTCCATGGGTCACCGGCTCGAACCTCGAGCTGTTCGGCTCGACCTCTTCCTCCGCTGCGACCTCTGGAATTGCTGTCGGGTGGTATTTCTTTTCTTTTTTATCCTCCATTCACCTGCGGACCACCTCCAAAGCTTGCACCGCCCTCTCTGCTGACGTCTCCTCAGTCGTGACATGGGATGTTGACGGCTGCAACAGTGCAGACGGATACAAACTATTCAAAATTAACTTATTTTTCGCAGTAATTTAACTCTTTGACTTTCTGTTTATAGGTGTGATGACAACTTTGGCTCGGAGCCTCTCGCCGCTTGGTATATCTTTTAAATTAACTAAAATAATAATATTTTATGGATTACATTTCCAAAATAACGTACTGTTTCTTTGTTGCAGGTAATCACGTGACGATCGCTTTATCCAGTGGTCGGATGATATCGCCTTCGCTAATAAAAAACTTCAAAACAACTATGTACGCTGATTTTTGCACATAAATAAAATAAAATTCATGGTTTACAATCATAAATTAATCTCGCATTTTTCTGTTACAGGTAATCACGTGACTTGTGAATCTGAACTTTCCTTCGGAACATTTTTTGATTTCTAGCTATGAAATAACTAAGTATTTTTAAATTATAACTCAAATAAACGCTACTGCATGGATCAACTTTATTTTAATACATTGGCCGCCCGAATTGTCATCACTTTTATTTATATTTCAAATATTTAATTATTATTTTCGCATCCAGGTGAAGGTTTTCTTTAATTATAGGAACGAATTATTCCATTCCTTATATGTTATTTGTTTATTTCACACACACACGTTCATTCATTCATATAAAATACAAAATATATTAAAATATAGAATCTGACATATAATCAACTCAAATGCTTTGTCATCGTTGCTCTGTTAAATAAATTACTTCGAGTACCTTAATCTCACAATTCACTTATAAATGTAAAATAAACTTATAATTATATGATCTGACAGTATAAGCTTGACATAAAATTGAATATGAAATACCCAAAGAAAATAATAAAATGTTAACATAAAATAAAAAAAAATAAAAAAATAATAATAAAACAATCTTCTCCTTCACTCTTCCTTTCCATCTTCTTCCATGGGATGTTATTAACTCAAAGCGCGGGCTCATCTCAAATTCCACCTCTTCCTCCGCTGCGACATCTGGGATACCTCAACCTCGGGCCGTTCACTTCCCCGTGTCTCCATCCACTTCTTCACAATCTGCAGCGCACGTTCCGCGACGGACGGAGAAGCCCGACTGAGCCCGACCGCGACTGCCGACATCAGCCGGAACCGGCTCAGATTCTGATGTCGGTTTCAAAAATGCCCTCGCGCACTATCGCCCTCTAAAGAAGTGGATCCAAATAACATAGCAAAATCAAGATTTCTGCACAATTTGTAGTGTGTGTCCGTACTAAATCTACTTTTCGAGTCTGCTGGAGCTTTATTCTCAAAAAATTACGCATTAGAAAGTATATTTCCTTACTTCCTAATGCGTAATTTTTCGAAATATAAAATGGCTGCCAGACGGCCAGACGACGGACGCTTATTGGACGTTTGGTATTGCGGGCGCACATGCTTGTTTAAATTTTGTATGTTCTCTCGAAAACAATTATTGTATATAGTTTGTATTAACATTTTACAGAGGTAATTTTATGCCTGGTAAGGACGCGAACGTACATTCGAGTACGAGAAATTAACCGCAAAATATTGTTATAAAATAGAACTAGAAGAAACAAGAAGAAAGTGTCTAAATTCGTAAATAATTAAATTAAATTTCTACATATAATTTTATATGACTACGGTTTTTTTTTCCTTTCCAAAAACTTTCATAATTTTTCAGGTGCTGTAATTTCATTATTTCTTTCATTTCAGTTTATTTAACTTAATTTCATTCACTTACATAATACATTTGTTTGTTTTACAAAAATTACATGTGTGGAATATATAAACTGATGTGACACAATAATATTTATTACTTATCATTCTCGTGAAATCGTTTCGCTTATTCTTTAATGTATCGACGCTACTATAATCATTTATTTCATCTTTAAGCGTTTGAATTTGCCACGTAATAATGACGTAGTCAAGCTGCAATTCTCATTGGTTGTCTGGCTTTACCATGCGCAAGAGCATACCCTTGTATTTCTACCATGCTCCCGGCTTCTTTGGCTAGGTGGTCTAGGACATCTAGGTTATGTCTGTTTGACACGATCATTCATTTTATAGGTTATGAAAACATAGAAGGCGTTTCAGACATATAACTCTGATTTGTCACGTTAGTAATGTGTGAATATATTGTTTTCTATCAAACATAATAATAATAATGCGCTTTTACTTTTCAGTTAGTTATTATGGCTAGCCCAATGGCAGCGGTGTGCAATATTCTTGGACTTGATAGGGTAAACATGGATGGTAAAATGATCTTAATTGAAGAGCAACATGGTACCAACGCAAATTTCTTGGTGAATGCCATTTTATCAGATGCATTAAAAAGGATGGATGCTGCTGTTTGCCTCGTTCTTTGTCATAATACTTTTGGTCACTATCATAACATTGGCATGAGACTTGGCTACAATCTTTTTAATCTAAAAGAAAAGGGTCAGGTTACTGTTGTTGAGCCAATGAAAATTATAGCCAGCAATATCACTGATATGTGCAAGGATTTTACAAATAGAACGGAAACAATAATTCCAGATGTCATTTCTACAGAACATGTAGATATAGCACATAAATTGTTTGCATGCGTTAAAGAGAAGCATGACGAAGCAACAAGATTTGCTAAATCTGTTATCCTTATTATCGACGATATAAACCATCTCCTTGATCTTGGTCTTAGTGTACGTGATACTATGTATTTTATGAGATACTTAAGATCGTTTATATCTTTGTATCCATTATCGCAACTTTGTATTTTTACACACGTATATCAGGAAAATCTGCAAACTTCGAATGCAGATATAGTTGCTAACGCCTTAAAACATATGGCACATCTTTGTGTTACAACACAACCATTTAAGACAGGACACTCCAGCGATGCATCCGGTAAACTAATTGTTCATTGGAAGACAAATTCCATTAGGTCTAAATATCATTGGGTGGAGAAAACAGTACATCTGTTTAAATTGTCGGATTGGCAAATAAAGATTTGTGCACCTGGTACAATATTTGGTCTATGATAATTATAACTTTACGTTGTCATATTCAGTTTTTTTATAATCGTTTTTTATGTAATTCCTGATGTATTTGTATTTACTGTACATTAAAATAAAAAAATTAGAATTTTCTATTTTTTCTACTTTGATTTTAAACATACGTATTATTCTCTGTACCTCGTGAAGATTCCTTTCGGTACAAAATATGTAAGGATATTATTACATTTATTATTAGGGATTGGAAATAACTCGTTACTTGTAACGGCGTTACCGTTACAGTTACTTTTTTTAGTAACGGATTGGCAACGTTATTTTATTTTTTTGGTGGGACCTGCGGGACTGTAACGGTAACGTATAGTTACATTTTTTCAGTAACGGTAACAAATTATACAGTTACTTTTATCGTTACTTTTTGTATTTTGAACTTTTTACATTTATAACAAAATTATTTTTATATGTATATTTAATCTTTAGTTTTTATAGTTAATATTTACATAGTTTACTCTTATTTTAAGACTGTTTTAAATAATGTCTTAAAATATTAATATGACTCTGGAATTGGTTTATGACATCTTAAGAATGCCATAAGTCAATTAATAAATTAAATAAGTAGTTAAATAAGATTTTTACGTTATATATGTATCTTAAAATACTTTAAAAAATGTATTGTGAAAAATATCAGCTGAATTGCGTTTTAAGATCAAAAATTTAATTGGCGTGTAGTTTGTAAAATTGGATATAAAATTATTTCAAAATATTAAGCACAAAGCTGGAAGCTCTAGCTCATATCGAAAAGGTCTTCATTTTTCTAGTTGTATTTTTATATATCGATTTAGTGTTATTGTTGTATTGCTTTTATTAATATTAAAACAAAAAAATTGCGTCTTAAATTATTTAGATTGATCTTGTTTCAGCATTAAAAAAGTGACGGAAAAGTAACGAATCCTATCATTACTTTTTTAGTAACGGTAACCCCTTACGAAAAAAAACTCTCAACTTTGAGTGTTCAACACTAAAAAAAACGCTCAAATTTGGGTGTTAACACTTAAAAAGGACGCTCAAATTTGGGTGTGATTTCGGATCATCAATTGAAGGTTACACTCAATTGAGGATTAACGCCCTAAAAAAACCATCAAAATAACACCGAAATAAAACCA
>NW_012026837.1:83794-85519 GCF_000956235.1 Wasmannia auropunctata
TCATATTATATATTAAGTATAAAATATATTGTAAATGTAATATTAAATGTAAAATATATAATATTATATATTTTACATTTAATATTACATTTACAATATATTTTACATTTAATATATAATATGAGTGACTTATATGTCACTAATTCTGAGTTCATTTTCAGATGCAAAAAGAATTCTTTTACTAAAAGGGATTTTTAATTTTGCACCTGAAAATAAACTCAGCATTGATGGCGTAAAATTGAATATACTAATGAATTCTTTTGGACTCTGTGTGCTTTTATAGGCTGAGTAATGTTTATAACATCTCTTTAGTACAAAATTTTTTTTGAAAAATATATTAAAATCAATATTACTATATATTACTACATAATTATGATTAATAAAAAGAATATAAAAACATCTGTTTACAATTAAATAAATTTATTAATAATTCTTAATTATTTACTTGTTCATATAATAATTATTAATTAATAATAATTTATAATATAATAATAAATTTATTAATTAATTTAATAATAATTTATAATTATAGATAAATTATACAATAGAACCATTATCTATTATTAAGACATTGCATTACATATTTGATACTTATTCACAGTTTTTCCAAAATGTATATTTCTACCTTGTATAAATTCTTATGACAGATATTCTAACCCTCACTCTAGCTTACTAGATGCAGTGATTCACATCCATGTAATATTTGGGCATTCCGAAATCCATCAAGAAAAAAAGTGTCGCAACCTAAATAACCACGGCTGTACATTCGGGCCCGCGAAATCAATCGTCAAATAGCCATATAAAATAGAGCTAAAAATAAAAATAAAAAAATACGTAAATTTACTAATAACAAAACGTAAAGTATTATTATTAGTAAATTTATTACGTATTTTCTTTTCAATCTGTATGTTCTTGTTGTTAATATATTTTATGCATTTAAGATTATAAGTATAATATATTAAATAAAAATAATAAATACATTTTTTAAATACTATTTCAAATTATTTTCCAATCTTGGGGACAAAACGAAATATTTTAAAACAAAAAAGATTACTTTTAATAAACATTAAATATATATATTGTTACGTGCTTCCGTGAGATAAGTAGTTCGCGCGAGCACGGATCGAAACGATAAGAGGGAAATCGCGTAAGATTTCGGGAGGGAGGATGACAGCCCTCCAGGATGTGTCCCTCCGGCGACCGACAGGCAGCAGCGACGCAAAAATTGGGCGCCAGACGTGCTCGGCGGCACGTCACTCGCGAAACGCGAATTTGCGGCAATAGCGCGACAAACGGAATGCAATTGCTCACAACGATACCCGAAATTCACGAACGGACGCTGCTTCCCAAGGTCGATCGCGCGAGAGCCGGCCGGCTCTGCCTAACGGTAGAGGGGCAGGGCGGAACTAAAGGCGAACTAGGCAACGGACGGTAGGATGGTGCGGGCTGGGCGAAAGAATTCGTGCTTCAATTTAGAAAATAATAATGATGCCGTTTATTAGTCGCGTAGCAAGGCGGTAAGAAATAGCTGCGAATATTATACAGTTCGGTAATAAAAGAAAATTAACGGAAAAGAATAGACTGGATTGGCGTTATTAAGCGCAGGTAATCATACGGCGCGATATGTTCCGGCGTAACAGAAAGGAAAAGAATCAGTTCAAGAAGTTCGGCCGGTCGATAGGAACGCATTGGAAATCAGAAACGGCGCGATAGTACAATGAAAAA
>NW_012026837.1:85569-86640 GCF_000956235.1 Wasmannia auropunctata
TCTGTACAGATTCTCTTAGTATCTTAATAGCTTTGGACTTCTGTTCAGAACCTATTTGTAGTAGAAAATCTCATTTTTGGAATCTCAATCCAATGATTAGAGACCTGTACAATAAAATTTGTTACTTTCTAACCAATAATAGATCAATACGTTTCACGTGGTGTCCGGCACACAGAGGTATCCAAGGCAACGAGGAAGCCGACAGGGCTGCGAATCACGCTTCTCAATATGGTACTAAGATTTTCAATAAGATTTTATTTTCAGAGGTTCTTCTGAATTGCATCGAAGTGTACAAACAAATCGACATTAACTATCTAGATTCCTTGAAAGTTAGTGAAAGTAACCGATTCATTAAATTTTTTCAAAATCTCAACATAAATTTTATCAAGAAATTTTCATTGGGGAGAGTGGAGTCTGGATTACTAACAAGATTAATTACCGGGTTGGAATAGACCAATGAGAGAAGGTATAAATGTGGGGTATTGGGTTCTCCTGACTGTAAATGTGGCACGGTTCAGGATATTAACCATATTTTCTGGAGTTGCCCTCTTATGGACAACTCCAGGAAATCCATGATTGATTCATTGCGAAAAATGAAATTGCAAGACCCTTTCTCGATTGATTATGTAATTGGAAATTTAAATTATAAAATGGTGTTTGCTATAATCAAATTCATGAAAGCAGCTCAATTAGAGCTTGAAATTTTCTTTTAAACAAAAAAAAATTTAATTAAATAAATTTTATTAGTTCCCTATTTGAGCTTTGGAATAGGGAGTCTCATTTTTTAGATTCCCCTGGACTTGTACAACTGACCAGCTGATCCATCTCAAGAAAATACACGTTTGATCTCCCTGCCCATATAAGAGATCAGTAACAACAGCATAACGGTGGTACTTAGATTCATAAAATAATCTGAAATCCAAAGGCAGAAAAAGAACTCGTTATGACAATTAGTAATCGATTTCGACATACATATATATCGAAATCGATAATTTTAACAAGATGATTTTGTAAAAACTCGCCTAAAAAGGACAAACCGCTTTGCGTGTATATGTGTATACGTGTGACTGA
>NW_012026837.1:86690-87989 GCF_000956235.1 Wasmannia auropunctata
TTTCTCTGTCTTAACTTCCATGATAATATGAACAGTACTTTTTAATATAATTTTAATTATGTAAACGGTTTTTATTAATAATTTACTTTATAAATTGGCAAGATTTGTTCTTAAAATACCTCATTTTCATTGAAATTATTTTTAGAAAGATTCAAATTACTATTAAATGAACAGAAAATATATCAACTTCTGGTTATGTGGAAAAATATTTTACTTTCTATTTCTACAACAATAATAATTTTTTATTAAAGTAGGGTAACTGTCCCTATTAGTGTGCTTTTATATTTAAATAAGTCATAAAAATAAACTGGTACAAATAAATAGACAAAGTATTTTTTTTATTAAGTTAAAGTATTAACTTAATAGACAAAGTATATTTTTTATTAAGTTAATACTTTAACTTAATAAAAAAAATACTTTGTCTATTTATTTGTACCAGTTTACTTTTATGACTTGTTTAAATATAAAAGCACACTAATAGGGACAGGCACACTAATAGGGACAGTTACCCTACATCATTTTAACTAAAGAATCACGCAAGTTTTACTTCATTTCATGAAATAATAAAAAAATGGCAGCTTTTTCTTCGAAAAAGTGACGTTTCAAAACGGTAACTCATTTATAATTAATTTTCAATTGTTAAATAGTTTTTCTATTACATTGAGTAATATCGCTGGATTTGTAAGAAAATTTTTTCCAAAAAAAGTGGGGTTTTCAAAACATTTCTGATTTTATTCTTAAGAAAGATGTACAATTTAAGATGTCGAATCCAAATTTGCATCCAAATTGTTCCATTAGTGGGTGCTCGAAAGAAGTGTACCATTTGAAAGTTAATTGTAGAAAAATAAAAGTATGTTATATTTAAATGTTTATGTATACAAAAGTATGTTATTTTTAAATTTTAAAAATTTAATTTTTCCTTTTTTTTCTTTAAAGTTACGGTTCTTTGTGTTATAAGCAACTGAAAAATGAGTTTTAAGAATAACATTTTGAGTTGTTGTTATAGCAAATGAGATATGTATAATGCACATACATATTTTAATTATAACATTTTTTATTTTTTAAAGAGAGCAAAATTAAAGCAAAATATGATAAGAAATAATAAAATTATACACATTTTTTATTTTCGGAAAGTGTTATGTTTCTAGAATATGTTTGTAAAGTTTTATGTAGATAATAAAAGTTCACGGAGCAACACCAATTTAAAATTCTGTACGCGCGCGTGCGCGTGCGCGTGTGCGTGAGAGAGAGAGAGAGAGAGAGAGAGAGAGAGAGAGAGAGAGAGAGAGGGGGGAGAGT
>NW_012026837.1:88039-89003 GCF_000956235.1 Wasmannia auropunctata
CGTGTGCTCTTCCGATCTCGTAGTTCCGGCTGGTATCATTTTGTACCAACAAACTGCCAAATTGTTGTACGAAGCAAATATTGGCACATGTGACAACTCTAGACGCCATGTTGGACTAAGAAAAGGTAACGAAGATCTAAATTTCATAAATTTTTTACGTTCTTAGCATAACCTCTACCAGCCGGAATTGATGCCTATACTTTAATCGTGGAGAAGGATTTTTTAATCTGTTGCCTTTAGTTATGTTTATTTTGTTTCGGAAAATAATCACGTTCGATCGATAAAATAGACGACTTTAGGATCGCCTTAATAATTGAATAACATTTATAATATTAACATATATAATTAAATAAAAGATTAAAAGCGGACCCTCTCTCCTGTAATGTCATCCCTGTGGACTTCTCCTGCCCCGCACTTTCCTCGCTCACATTTGCTCCACAATCGGTCGACTAAAGGTATCTAGAAATATTCATTTCGTAAAAACTGGGAAATTAGATGAAGAGAGAAAAACTCGTTGGAGTTCCGGAGATGTACCCAGATAGCAAAACCTGCTGAGACAGATTTCTAGCAGAGTATGCTATCGTTATTTGATGGCAGAATGGCAACAAATTTCATACAGTATCTGTACTATATGATGATGTCGATAAACTGTTATCAAAAATATGACAAAGCGTGTTAACATACTATGTGAGCAGATTGGCGACAGAAAGCATACAGTTTGCTAACTTAACTTGACCGCAGATTGTCGGCAAAAATCGAGCAGGAGCTGCGCTATCACAAAATACTTGCAAAACTGCCCCTAGATAGTGTTTGTTGGTATACATTTCTCGTATTTAAAATTTATCGAGCTTCCTTATATAATCAATATCGAAGCTGGAGTATGTCAGAATTATTTGCGTATTATTCATGTATGTACTTATTGTTAGTACGAAATATGAATAATGCTTTTACGTCAAAGAAGCTA
>NW_012026837.1:89053-94291 GCF_000956235.1 Wasmannia auropunctata
TCATATATAATTATATATGTATATTTTTAATCACTTATGTATGATTATATATGAGCAATTTTTCTCATTTCTTCAAACTTTATTTTTTGTAAAAGAAACCAATGTAAAAATTATTCTTTTAATTATTTTTTATGTTTCCTTATTATTATCAATTTTGTATTAAAGAATAATTTTACAAAGGAAATAAACATATATGGATATATTTTGCATATAATTATATATAATTATATATGGAACTTTTTCCCGGAATGTTAAAATTAATAAGTATAATTACTTATTATTTTTTACGTAATCTTTTTTAAAATCACTTCCCGATTACATTTGATTGACATAATTTTTTCTGATGTAAAGTGATGCTGAAGATCTGTCTGTTTTACAAATTAAATACAATAATTTTTGTATCGAAATTTCTACGTATTATTTTAATAGATTTGAAAATTTCCAGAATTACGATGTGCTGGAGAAATTTTATTGTAATCAAAATTAAATATATGTTGTGATTTTCAGCTTTTAAAAGAAATTTTTATGTCGGCAATGGCTAATAAGATCTTATGGTTAAATTTTATGGTTAAATAAGATCTTCATGGTTAGTAATTTTTCAACATTTTGAGCTGATAGAGCAATTTAACAACCAGATTCATATTCAACATCTAAAAACTAAATGAAATAACTAATTTCGTTTTGATATTTTTTTTAGCGTTGTTAGCGGTCTAATTTAACTTATTATTGTTTGTAGACATGCTTTACAATACGTCATTCCTTAATATATACTAGTTATTGTGAAAAATATTATCATATGTCTCGATGATAGAATTAAAGACGCCCGTTCTGGATAGTCAGGAGGTTCCAGGTTCAATCCTTAACTGTGATGTTTTTTTGCAATAAAATTTTTGCAGTGTTTTAAGATGCTTATTAACATTATTATTATTAAATTGAAGTTTAATTTAATTTTACTATTCCAGTTTTAGTTTGTGGTTGCGTTGCAAATCCAATAATGTTTCAGCTCGCAATTTAAATAATTCAAAAAAATTTACCTAGAAATATTACTAGGCACTAATTGTAAGATCCAGCCCTGATCTGTTGAAATGCTTTTCTCTATTTAATATTATTCATTTATAGCAATCAGTGCAATTTATCGTTTAATAAAATGATATTAATTTTCTTAGAATATAATACATTATTTCCTAATTATTTAAATAAACGAACAAATAAAAGTCACACATTGTTTATTTTATCTTCTGTTAACTAATAGACCATTATTCTGCTTTAGTACTGACAATAATTTAGTACTAACTAAATTTAGTACTAACTGCAATTCAATGCGGAATTTGCGTAGGTCGCGATCTCCCACGATCGAGACACACATTTATTCTTACTTTCGCTTAGCAATTCGCTATATATGGCTTATTATCGTTTCTGCCGAGAAATCGAATTCACGCAAATCTGAAGAATCCGAAATATTCAATTTGCTGATTTCATATCAATGCGAATTCTGCTATTGAGACATGATTTTCCAACAAATGCACTTTTTAGAAGGATGCAAGCGAAACACCTATTATTGCTATATTTTAAACTAAAATAAATATCCGTACAAGATTTAAATGTTTTATGAACATAACACGAGATAATTAATTTATTTTCGCGAATCTAATCGCAATCTACCAGAAAGTGACTACAGAGAAGGAATTATTTGTTATTTTAAATTATGAATATGAAAGGATATCGTTTATATAATTCTTGGCGAAAATTATATTAAAATAATTTTTGTTGCAGAGAATGAAATGAAATCAGAACACCCTTCCAAAAATGGAAACCTAATGAAAGAACAGAAATTGACGTTATAATGGAACCATCACTTACGAGCAAGATTCTTCGGGCCCCTAATTTAAAAAGGGGCCAAGAAAATATCAGGATACAAGATAGAGTAAGTAAATTATGAGCCTTATCATCATGCATATTTTTTATGTTGTAACAAAAATTTATAATTATTCTTGTTTTTAATACAACTGGGAAATTCCAACAGTTGGACATAACCGAATCATCAAATAATTTATTATCTTAACATTTTAATTATCTTAATTTAGCATCTTTAACATTTCTTTTTTAATTTTTATTTTTATTCCAACGATTTCATAGTATAGAATGAAAAGTAAAATGTCATTTGTTCAAGTGTGCAATTTTTATTTTACGATTAAAAGGCAGATATAAAGTAATAAGAAAATAACACAGGAAAATCTGCTAAAAATATGGACGTGCTCAGCTGAAAGTATATTGAAAAAGGTATATAAAATCAGGTATATTAAAAAAAAATCGAAATTTTCATTGTATTAAAAATAATATAATAGGTATGTACATGGCGTTCTTTGCGACCGATATCGGAAGAAAAAATTAATATTAAAAGAATTTTAGTTAATTTCGAAGATAATTTATTCGAAATACATTTCTTTTGAGTTAGTACATCGCTGGAAACGATTGTAAACATTTTTGAAGCATTTTTTAAATCTGATTTTGGAATGGATTTTATAATATCGATCGAAGAACATATTGAATGTCAAGAATCAAGTCGTTACGCTGACCCTTTATCTATATTTTGAGTTTTTTAAGGAAATAACGAAGTCATAATATGTTAAATCCGATGAAAAAGTTAATGATAAAGTCTAATAAATATTAGAAACAAAAGACAATAGAGGCTATAAAAAGTAAACAAGAGATGTTAGAATGTAATCATATTTAGAGTTGTTCCACTCTCCGATAAATTATGTAGTAATTTATCTAATGGATAAATGTCTATACAGCCAACGTTATTGGCCCGATATTTATTTATTTATTAGATAAATTATCGCATAATTTATCTAAAAATGTAACAACTAGCCTTTATAATAATGTTAAAATGGGATGTTTTGACTTGATTAAATCTGTTTTAGATACAAATTTCAATTAGATCTGCTGTTTAATACCAATAAATATATCACATTATTTTAATCGAAAACGTAACATTTTTAATAAGACTGCAAATGCAAGGATTGCAACGTTTTGTACGTAATCAAATAAAAAGACAGTTGAAATCAATAATAAAAGAATACAGATACCACTCTAGATTAGATCTTTTAAAACACTCGGTAATTACCGAGTTATGAATATATGTCGAGGTAAAATTATTTTTTTGATTAAGAAAACAACATAATAAACTTGATATTGAATCTAACTATTTTAAAAGAATTTAAATAGAAGGAATAGGCTCCAAGAAATAAATCAAATAATGAAGTAATTGTGAGAGCCGAGACGGGTGTTGGTATGTGTAAATTCTTATTGTTACAATGTCTCATTGTAACAACCACACACGATCTGTGCACCGCACGGTTTTTCGGTCTCGAAACACAGCTCTTTGCATGAAGCTGGAAACTTGTAACTAATTAATTAGTTAATTGTTGTAACTAATAATTAAGTAATTGACGAATAATTTAATATCTTTCGATGCTAATATGCATTTATAAGATTCCTTCCAAACCTTTAAAGAAATTTATTGCAAAAAATATCCACCGGAAATCGAATCCAGATCTCCCTACACTCCGTGCGGGCGTCCTGACCATTCAATTACCGAGGCGTGTAGTGATATTCCTAAATCTAAAAGATCTATTTATTGATCTTATCGGTTTAACCTTGGGCGGCGTCGCCAAGGTCAGATCAAGGTCACATTAATTTTTTTAAATGGAACACTATTTATAATTCCAGAATCTAATAGCCGATGTTCAGTAAATTGCCTGCAATACTTTAAGAGGTAACTGGGGATCCAAAAAGAAAGAAAAGAGATTAATAAATATAAGTCCCGGAAATAAGTAGTTTCCGAGTTATAACCACTTTTTAGTTTAAAAAAGTATAATTTATTTTTTATAATAATAATTATAATAACAATCATAATTTATAATAATTAGGTCATAATTAGCTATAATAATTTTTTTCCAGGATTTACTACGTGGAGGCATAGTTCGCTTGGCATCTCTCTTTTTTAATTTTTTTTCAATTTCTTGATATTTGTAAATACAATTACATCATTTTTAAAATGAAGGATAAACGTAAACAGGTATTTAAATCGAATTAAATGATGTTCAAAATGACCACCTTCAGCACGAATGCAGATCCTTATTTTTCTATCAAAGGAATTCCAAATTCTTTGAAAAACATTTGGATCCTTCCGAACTGTTACAATTAATATTCACTTGGCCAAACGATTTAAACACTTGTTTATGTTTATTCTTTATTCTAATAATAATGTAATCGTATTTACAAATATCGAGAAAAAAAAATAGAACATAGGACTGCCAAGCGGACTATGCCTTCATATGATAAATCATAGGTACAAAAATGAATTATTATCATTAATTATGATTATTATAATAAATTATAATTGTTATTAATTATGATTATGAAAAATAAATTACAATTTTTTTAACGTAAAAGTTGTTATAATTCGAAAACAACTTATTTCCAGACCTATGTTTATGTAACCTTTTTTCCTTCTATTAGTGTTCCGAATCATTGCCTCCCGAAGTATTGCAGGTGATTTACCGGACACCCTGTATATAAAACAAATATAATTTCTTGAAATATATTACATAATTATGTATATTATATAATTATCATTCTTCCATATATATATATATATATATATATATATATGTATATACATATATATATTTACATAAATGTTAAAAATGTCAATTTTTATTTAAATTAGACTTTTTATTAGTCTTGATTTTGTTAAGGTTATTGAATATACATTGCAATGAATTGTCACAAGACTCAAGAGAGAAAATGCAAAATAAATGGATATTAATTTTCTATTCTTGTTCTTATAAATTATATTTTTAATGTAATTTAATCGTAATATTAAGGGAAACATTAATGTACCAATCAAATACATAATAATAAAATATCCGAAAAATGTCCGCGGAATATGATAATCTAAATATTATCCAAATTAACTATAGATCAAGCTGAATGTCGTGGGACAATCAGTGATACGTCCATACCGTTATAAACAACAGGAAGTGGTACAGTCGTATATTGCATTACGTACATGGCTGCTAACGGCAAACAGCTAACAGTTCATTTTTGCTGCGTGCACAGCTGCATGCGGAATTTCAAATCGTTTGAGTAAAAAGTAGAAACATGCATGAACGCATACACACACACACACACACACACACACACACACACACACACACACACGCACGCACG
>NW_012026837.1:94566-96067 GCF_000956235.1 Wasmannia auropunctata
TGTGTATAAGAGACAGATATATATATATATATATAAAACACACATACAGAGTTTCCATTTTAATTCGTAAAGGACACCTTAGTGCAAATTCGCAAAATTTTCAACTGGTGGGCATTTGAGAACAGATGAATATTGCGTTCTTCCTCCACTATGTGAAATATGTTTGTTTCTATTATTTTAAATAGAATGGTCCCGAGGATTATTTGCACCTTAGCCATTACTTGAGGCACATTGAAAGTTCGTTTGGATATGAAAAAACTCAAACTTTTTAATACCAAAAAAAATTTATTTATATTTTATTCAATTAAAACTGTTTTTTACTTAAAATACAACATTTTATTAACAAAATCCAGTAAAGTTTGTCATTTTATTAAGAACTAAAAAAATGGCAGTTACTTATTGAAAAAGCTTTTTTCTAGTTTTTCTAGAAATTGTTTTGTTTACACGCAGTTTTGAAAACAATTATGTTCTTTTTTTTTTTAATTTAATATTACCAATCGATTGATCAGAAAATTTTACATTGGAAAATACACGTTTTGCTTTAATTTTGCTTTTTATTTTCAGAAGATATAAAACTTGAAAACTCCTTGGTGCAAATTCGCATTCAGGTGTTCTTTACGGATGTTCAAAAGAGACATATCCTTTACGGGTTAATCCCCAAGAAATATGAAATATCTCGAAAAATATGCAAGATACGAAAAAATGCTTTATGCAAAAGTTATAGGGTATGAAGAGGGACAAACAATGATAAGATCAATTTCACAACAAAATAATTGATCTTTCAAGGTCACATAGAGGTCCCTCAATTCGCATAATTTTTTTTACAAAGTAACTGTATGTTTTCTTTATATCAATCACTTCTTATCGTTCTCAGCATAAAAATATTAAGGTATAGTTATCAAGAAATCAATAGTTTACGAGATATTTCATATTTCATGTCAAAATTTGATAAAAACTATTAAATATTTTATAAAGTATTGACTTTTCAATAACTTTACCTTAATACTTTTATATGCAGGATAATTACAGGAATCAAATTATCAAAAGAAATCATTCAGCATTCCATTTAAAAAAGTGGAGGGACCTCCATGTAACCTTGAAAAATCGATTTTTTTGTGAAAAAGTTATTAATTGTCGCATCGCTTATTTGTCACAATAATGACGTAACTTAAAAAAAAACAAAGTTTTCGAGAAAATGAATTTGAATGTTTTCAATCATTAATTTTGAAATGCAATTTTGGTTATATAATTAACCTTCAAATGGTACAAGAGTGCGAATTCGCACCGCAAAAATTTTCGAATTGCTGTCATTTGCACAGAGACATTTGTTGCGGCTTATCCCCACTATGTTAAATATGCCCGTTACCTCAGGTGATAGGTACGAACATGCACAGCTTCAGTTTCGTGCAGATTAACGAAATATTAATTTCGCAAGTTCGTTGTGGTGCATATTTGCACTTGTATTCAAATAGTGTGTGCCAGATCGGTGCCTACTTTTAGC